>NC_050181.1:7618116-7815616 GCF_008315115.2 Sander lucioperca | reverse complement strand
ACGCTGTTTGCTAACAGTTCGGACCAGCTGATTGGGCTAACGTAACTTAACCTGCATCTGATTCAGTTCGGTGTCATGACTCATGGCAGTGTGTTAAGATTACCTGTTTGGCTTCCATCATTAATGTTTGTTTGATGCGAGCATTATAGCTGCTCTGATTGACAGTGTATCTGTTTAAGACACACCATTTACCCAAAACACTTTAGTCAAAAAATGTAATAGGCCTGATATAATGCAGGCTGAGTCTGATGAAGCAGTGCAGTGGATGAGGTTAAGACAAGCTCAACTGACTTGTCCTCCTCTTTGCAGAAAGATGTTTCACCTGAACATCACAGTGAAGGAGCTCTTGGTGTCACAGCTTTGGACCAGCGGTCTGCTGCAGAGTTTCTACAAGTGCTCACTGGGTCACATCACAAGCTGGACTTGGATAAACAGCTGATTCTGTAACCACTGGATCAATGGACACCACTAGACTCAGGACTTTTACTCTCTCTAACACATTGCCACTTTATTGAAGTCTTGTCTTTTATTTTAGCTTGTACATTTTTCATGTTATATAATTTCCGTACCTTTTTTATTTTGCTTCTTATATATTTCTATTTCCTACTACTGTACATATCTGTAATTGCTGCTGTGACACCTGAATTTATCCTATAGGGGAGCAATAAAGTCCAATGTTATTAGGCCGCCAACTGTAACTATTATAATTCAGTTATGATTATGTTAAACATTTGTTCTGTGGAAGAATCTGAATTTGTTGAGACAGCAAAAATGATTTGTATTTGTATTTCAATAAAAGTGAAAATAGGCCTAAGAATTCTATTTTGTTTATTTTTCCATTACGCTTCAAATTGTAACAATATGTTAAAATAAGTGTTCTTTAATAAACTATTGTTACAATGAAAGGTTCCTTCTTGAAATCTGGTCTCCCAGACAATGGCCATCTTTGCTAACACTCAACCAAACCATGACTCAGCTCCATCATTACACACGGATCTTTAGTGATGTCACCTCGCTACGAGTCCTGAACTGTGAACTTTTATTTCATGAGACAAATTTACCTTTCATCCAAGACAATGTATTATTTTTCTCTTTTTGAGAAGCACAGTATAATATGGGGCATGCAACAGTATTGTTATAAAATGAAAATTACAGATCCACAGTGAATATAAGCATATATTGTGGAAGTTGTGGAAATGAGACACGAGCAGCTTTTTTCTGACTATACTTCATGCTACACCTTTGTGTAGTGAGCATCATGGCGGTGATACAATTTCTGAATTTCAAAGCAATGCTCCTTTATAGTCCTGGTGATTTTGTGTGTGTGAGGCCACATGAACAGGCATGTAAGAACACTTTCACCATCAAGTTGAAGCCATTGTCTTATAAATAACAGTCCTCCCTACAACCCTCCCTCAACTTGCTCCGTTGTCGCCGTTTTCAGGTTGCAGACAGTGTACTGCCCAACAGTCAGCTCCCCCTACTGTCCCTAACGTGCCTTAGCACCCGTTCCGTTTCAGACCCTCCCACCAGCCTTTGGGCCACCCCTCCTCATTTACATACGCTTTTGAAATGCCAAACGCTAAATCGAAATGGAAAACGTGAATCTTAAAATGTCAAGGGCAATTGCCAAATGTAAAATTCAAAAGATACAATTGAAAATTAAAAATTATAAAGTGCAAAGGCTTAAATGAAATTATTAGTTTCTTTCTATTTGACATTTTAATCTAAGTATTTCCATTTAAGCTTTTCCATTTCACATTTTGAGTTTCATATTTGATGTTTCTCTTTTCTTATTTCCATTGCGATTTTCAATTTCATCTTTCAATTTAAGATTTCAGTTTGGGCATTTATATTTAAGCTTTACATTTTCAAATTATCATTTTACATTTCCACTTTGCTTTTTCAGTTTCCTTTTTCTTTTTTTGAATTGAATTATGGCATGATTATTCCTAGTAGCATAGTAAAATAACATTTTAATTTGATCTCTTTGGTTTCTCTTTGGACTTTCAATTTGAATTACGAATAGATATATCCTCCATATTAGTCAGCAGACAAAGAAGAGAAACAAAAAAAAATAGATCAGAAATCAGAAAAAAAAATCAATTAACCTCAATACCTTAAAAATGAACATTCAGTCATTCAAGTCTTGTTGCATCATACTTCTACATGGACAACAGGTGTTAAAAGGGCATCTGGCATGTGGAGACCACCAAAACATCTCTCTTTAAAAGATTCTTGTGCAAAAAAAAGTACTCAATTGACTTAAATAAACATGCAATATGGGTGCAAGTGTGAGAAACCCTCCCTCAGTTAACACTTCAGCTGTACAATAAGGTAAAACAGCACATTCAAAATAGTTCAAAGGAAGTCGCTCAGAGCTGTTTGGTTTGAATAATTCCAACCTCTCTCTCTCTCTCTCTCTCTCTTTTTTAGGGTTCCACTCAATCAGTCTATCCTTGGTTCTTTCTCTCTGATAGAAACACACACACACACACACACACACACACACACACACACACACACACAGATGATGCAACTTATACATGCTGTAAACAAAACCAGTGTGAGATGTAGCTTTTATTATGACCCCCAAGCTTTTTCCTGAGTCCTGTTTGTATGTTTATATTATACTGTATCTGTGATAAAGCTATGACAGATAAATACACTTGTAAATATTAAAAGCCTAGCTTAAGCACAAACACACACACAAACACACACACACACACACACACACACACACACACACACACACACACACCCCCTTGTTGAAAACAATAAAAGTGGATATACTCACAGTCCCCGGAGCCTGAGCCAAATCTTTTCAATCTGTTCCGGCTGCAGGTACTTCAGGGCCGTGCTTTCAAACTCCTCGATCTCTTTGGTGGGAGACTCCATGTCAGAGACTCAAAGAGTTCTGGATGTGCCAACAAGAGGTAAAAAAAAAAAACTAACTAAAAAGTTTAATCCCTCTTAAGTGTGAGTAGTGAGGAAGACGCAGCAGCGAGCAGAGAGAGGTTGTGATGTGGTGGAACCCAGTGACCGAGGTTTCCTCTTTCTTCATTCACATTTGCACCCACAGCTGCGACAAACCGGCCGTCATCCTTCCTTTTTCTCTCGTTTCTCCCTTGTTAATGTGAGAGAGTGTGTGACTGAAACTCGACAACACTCAGTGCAGTGCTCAAGCAGCTGTGACAGCCCAACTGTACCTCTTTCCTTTCTCCCTCTCTTGCCTCTCTCTCTCTCTCTCTCTCTCTCTCTCTCTCTCTCTCTCTCTCTCTCTCATTCGTTCACTTCTCTCCCGTGTGAGCACAAGGGTCCTGGAGTCGTGCCATGGCCCCCCCACAACAACGGGATGTAGACGGCAGGGCAGCGCAATCCGGGATTAACGCACACTGCCGAGCTCTCCACACAAGAGGGAGGGAGGAGTAACACCACCAGTCAAAGAGAGGGAGGAGTCTGGCTGATAATGAGAAACCATGTTCTGTTTCATCCACTGGAGAAAAAAACACAGAGGTAGTGAGGGAGGAAAACGAGTGGGGATGGAGAGAATCGGGAGGGAGAGACCTTTAGGAGAAGAGATGACGAAGGTGTGAGTGCCTTGGATTACTTTAAGCAAATATCTGGTTAAAGAAAGATTGTACTGTAAATGGGACTTTTTCCCTTCGGACAGTGCAACGACAACATATCGTTTTCTTATCTTTTTTACCATATGATTCATAGAGACTTTTAAACATGCTTATTTCATCAGGAATATGAAGGCAAATGTCATGAAGCAAATACAGACTTCATCAGCAGCGTAGATCAACTTTCAAAATGATGAAAACATTCACTGCAATTGCGACAGCTTTAGATCTGTAATGTATTCATCTTAAAATGTAGATAATACATTTGCTGTACAACATGTTAAATGTCATGCCAGAGAGGATTAAATAGCGTGCAGACACACTGACTCTGATTTGACTGAGATTACTCTGATCCATTGAGCACATTCAGGAATATTTCAATCAACCCAGATATAATATTCTTTCCGTCTCGTTTTCTTGATCTCTCTTACACACAACACACTACAGCACGTCCTCATTTTCATAGAAAATGTCCTTTCTACTTCATTTGGTCAGACTTACCAGGCTTCAAATGTAAGACTGTTTTATGATACCCGCAGCCATATAAACCATCACAACGCAATGGGTCCTGCATATATTATGTTTTCTATTGCATCCACTATGAAAGCTGCATCAGTAATTGCATTCTGAATACAGAAGGTGCTGTGTACTGTAGTTTCTGCATTTTACTAGTCTGAACAATTTCTTCTATAATGTTCTCTTTTATTATTTCTACTTTCTTATTATTAACTCAGCCTGTAAAGCATTATGAAAGGTGCTATACAAATAAGTCAAAAGTTTGATTGATTTGATTGCTATAACAAACCATTACACATTTCCACATTTTTACTGAGATAGAGTGTATGTTAGAAATATATTGTGTGCAAACATCTATATCTTTTTGAGCCATTTCTGCCGCTTTCTGTTCTTCTTCTCCTCTTTAGCTACCTTCTTGCTCACTGAATATTTAGTAAAAACCAATACCAAACCAAGTCTTCTCACTTTCTGCAAGTCCAAAACTTGCAAGGATGACTCAGCCCAGATGCCCCTTTCTTCGAGGCCCCTACCATACTCTTAGGTCTTTCAATTACTTGATGCAGGATGCAGGGATAATGCCAGGGCGCCACCTCAAAGAGGCTCTTGCTTTCATCTGCTGAGATGTGTCCTCTGTGAGTATGGAGGAGAGAGGTCTGCCTGAGTGCAATGAAGCCTGCTGATGTTCTCTTCAAAGGTGCACTTACCTATGTCACGTTCTCCCTCTATCTTCGGCTTTTAGTTTATTTCTCTTTCTCTCTGTCTTTCTTAAGTCTTTTTCATCGGTGTGTTTTTCTCCCTTTTTGTGGAGGTATGCCGGCCCCCAGGAGATATCAAGCCACAGACAGAGTTGACAGGTCAACTTGAGGGGAAACAATAACAGTCCTGCGGCCCATTCTATTGAACTGGTTCGTTGATAAGATAAACGAAAATTGATGCACAACAATTCGTATAACATCTTATGAAATTGCAGCGACCGGTCACGTTAAGTTTAGCTGAGAAAAAGTGACTGTGAGCCAGGTAATGGTCCCCATGAAGTGGCGGTCGTGACAGCGGCCATAACAGTTGATACTTTTCCTAGCTATATGTAAGAATGGTTTTATGAGAACAGCTTCACATTTCACAGCTTGCGGTTCACATGTTTACACCTCAGGGAACTGATGTCCCGTGTCATCTGTATGTGTAAATGTGACACAGAACAAGGTTGAGCCTGGTGAGAATGGTTTTGTCAAAAGCACTGCAAGGACTAGGAAGGTCAATTTAAGCTGCATAGCACTCAACACGAAAAATAAACTTTAAGTGCTGACTGAAGAAGAAGTAGTTAGAAGTTTACAGGAGATGACTCTTGATTGAAAGGCTGCAACCATCAAATGGTACAATCTGTGTGTGGGAAGAGAAGAAGAAATGTGGTCTCCTCACTAAAGGCAGATTTTCCAATTACCTCCAAACTCCAACACCCCCACACAAGAACGTCAGTATTGAATGATTCAGCATTACAAGGTTTTTTTGGGTTTTTTTTACTTCTAATGCCAAAACCTTGAAAAATTCACATCTCACATCATCTTTTCATATGCAAATGAAAATTGCAATATGGCTACGGTTAGGAAAAGACTGTTGCTATGGCAAATAACTTATGGGAAATGAATAGTTAAGGTGTAATTATGCTTCAAATGAAGTGTGTCGGATGGTTGACCAGCATCTGTAACCACTACCCCAAAGCCTTTTGGACAAGGGCGTAGGTTTCGTTTCAACATTGGCGGGGGGGGGGACACATACTGTATTAAGCTGGCTCCTCCCCTATAAAATTAATTAATTTATTTATAAACCCCTGGACATTAATAGCTCATACGTGTTTCAGCAAGATTTCTGATCATTTTTAAAACATATCCCACATATCTGGGTTCTCTGAGATTTCGAGAATAAAGTTGGAATGTTACGAGAATGAAGTCATAATATTTCAAGAAAAAAATCTACCTGCCCTATAGCCTGCTGTGCATTGATATGCTAGTATCCCCTTCAGACTAACTATGGTCTCCTGCATAAAGGTCAGACATGCTACACACCAACCTCCTCACCTTTACTTTTCTGCCTCACAACATACAGGGCACACAACTTCCTGCACTGGCACTGAATATAGGCATTGGACATAAATGGTGAGGTGCATTTTCTTATCTTTACTTTACAGTTATAGAACTTAATAACAATAGGTACTTATCTCTCATTGCTTCTGATGTGGATCTCTCAGTCACATTTAACAACTTTCTTTGCAGAACAATAAGCTTTAATATTATTAAAGGGTTAAAGAAAAGATATTTATAGCATCCCACATTCACTAGAAAAAAGCTCTTTGATGCATAAAATAGCAGGATCAAGAATGCAATCTTGTTGAGAGAAATGTGGCCCCAAGCCTTTGCACACAAAGAATCTCAGAGAATACTTTGCCAACTGATGAATGAAACACCTAGCAGACTGTGGAAATGTGGAAATTTTAGACCACTGGATGGTGAGAGGGACAATACAACAATGTTGAGCATGCAATGAAATATTAGGAATATGTGGAGGTCTTTTTGCATGTTCATTTCTAAATTATACAGTATGTCGTCGTTGCTGAGGAATCTGAGTAATTAGCGGTCTGAAGGACATATTCTAACAGATACACACCCATACAAAGCACGCAAAATTGATTACATAGTCAGATGTTTAAACCAAGTTCAAAGGATGAGAAGCAATTATAACAGAATGTGAATAAAGCCTTGCCTGTCTGAATGGGTTTCACACATATGGCCAACATTTCATTCAATTTCAAGACTGATGAACCAACACAAAAGCCAAAACTGAATGTGTCCCTTCACATAATGATCATCAAAATATGTCCCTGATTAATTACTATCACAGCAACTGCTCACAAATGAAGACTTAAAGTGCTCAGATTATGCTTTTTGGCTTTTTCCCTTTCCTTAATTGTGTTATATATCTTTTTTGTGCACGTTATAGGTTTACAAAGTGAAAAAGCCCAAAGTCCACCCCAAAGGGACTTACCATCTCCAACAGTAAACACTGTTCACAAACTGCTCCAAACAGCTCTACTGTAGTCCAGCCTTTATTTCCATGACGAACGTGAGTCACTTTGTAACACACGTTATAATGCTTGCCTAGCTGCTAACATGGCACGCCCTCATACTCTGCTTCTGACTGGGTAGTAGTCGTTACCTAGCTACTGCACATGTGCGACGAGTGTGATGCCTCACTCGGTAGCTAAAACAGAGAGCTCAACACACAGGGTGAAAAGAGGAGCTGCAGCAATGTGCAGTACAACAAACATATGGTGTTTTTTGAAAATTAAATCATGTAAACCTATTCTGATATAACCTCTAAATACAATTATGAACCTGAAAATGAGCATAAAATGAGCACTTTAATGAATCAAGTCTTGGAAGATGACTTATTCGTCTGACTACGACAGAGGGACTTGCTGGAAATTATGCTCTAAGGTATTCTTGTCACTGTGCTCGGGCTCCCTCAAAGCTCACACATTGAAATCAAGACATTAACAGCCCAGGCCATTTGGAGGTACATGAAAAATTCAAATCTCATTTAAATTTTGCAGGCAAGTCGATAAGGAGATCTATGCATCAAAATAGCAGACACCTTTGCAGTAATGACCACATTTTGGTGAAGATAATCTATCACAAAATACAGTATGTTTTCCCATCTATACTTAATTTCACCTTCTGTATTGGAAGTAGTGGAGATGGAAGGATTGGTGGGAGAAAATGAGGGCACCCGGCCATAAAGCTATATTTATCTGCAGAGGGATGAAGGTGGGAAGAAACTTCATATAACTTCATCCCCAAGAGAGATTCCTATGTCAAAGGTGATACATAGAATAGCTGAAGGACCGAGGTGAGGAGGGAAGCAATCAGGCTCAAGCATTTGAGTAGCACGGAGGCAGTAAACATGAAAATAGGCCTTCTCATTTGCACCTGTAGTTACAAAGGTACAAACAGTTACCACAGCACAAATTGTTTTGTAACTCCGATATGATTATTTTCATGCACTTTCAAATATGTGGCATGTAAACACAAGAAAGGAAACTTTCCGCCTAAACAGTATTTGTATTGGTTTTTCTGTGGCATTGAAGTATCAGGTGATTTTTAGCCACACTAGCTGCGAGACTCTATGGATGGTCTGTCAGTCTGAAGAAATGCATTGTTTAATAAAAATCTGAAACATTTCGGTCAGGGAACGTTTCAGCCAAGCTAGCAAGAAGTTTAACGACAATCTATCCGATGATTGTGACATTTGCTACATATATTCAAAGTCCCTGCAGGATAAATTATAATGACTTTGATGATCCCTTGACTCTTCTTCTAGCACCAACAGCAGGTCAACGTTTTTTACTAATTCAGTGAAATATCTCAACACCTATGATGTGTTGTTACCATTCTGACATTAGCATTTAACTGTCCCTGAGTACAGCCTCACAGCTGTAGCAGCCTAATCTCTTGTAGGCCTGACAGCAATCTCACAGGAACAGAAGTCTGAAATACTAATGGCTTAAGTGTGTATTTATGGCCAACATGTTAGCAAACAATTGTCTGCTTACATAACTACTACTTCAGTAGGCACAGAGCAACATTAGTATCCCATTGGAGCCATGTTTTCTGGCCATCTAATAAATAACATGTCACACTTGCATTTTAGCTTTGATTTGGTCCACAAATTCTGTCATTTTGGCTTACTTCATATTCAACTGTCTGTCGCTGATTTGCAAATACTATCTATCATTCACACTGGACAGGTAGTACAGTAGGCTGTCTGAGCTAGTGGGAAATACCACCTACACTTCCAGGTGGGGTTAACTGTGGGTGTTATTGAGAGCCATTGGGAGGCAACCGCATAGTCGAAATACAGACTGAATCCCCCAAACAAAGTGCTAAAAGCAGCTTACAGCTTATAGCTCCGGCGTTGGGTGTTGCATTTCATTGACATTGGCAGTAGCCTACTAGAGTCCCTTTCACAAAAGATGGAGTTATTTTCATCATTGTCAATATATTTTTAGATTGTTGTTTAGATATTTATAGTTAAGTATTAATGTATTTTGAATTGAATATTAAAGATGTCACTTGATTTAGTGTTATCTTTAACTCTACTGTCAAGAATTATTTATATTATTGAGTTTAAAAATAAAAAACCCAACCCATAGAGGACAATGTGATCCTTAAACTAAGGTTACATTGTGAAAAGAAAAAGATTGTCACTTTGCATGCAATGTCTTCAGAAGCTTTTCAAAAACCAGTATTTGTGGACACAAGTGTTCATTTATATATCTTTGAATCTCATTTGATCTTGTGTCTCTGTCACCAGCGATGATAATAACAATAATAATAATAATAATAATCATAAAGATGGTGATTTTCTGTCCAAGAGTTCACTTCAGGATCAAGGTTTAGGAAATGCCACACTCACTGTTTCTTACACAGCTCAAAGTGAAAAACATCACAGCAAATGTATGCTGTGCAGACAAAATACTCTCCTGCCCCCCTAAGTGCCTAAAGCCTGTAACTGCACTGATCCTATTACTATATTAACCCAACAACAAGATGTGTGCAAAGCCTAAAAAGAGGGAATTATTCACGTCATGGGTGAGCGATATGCAATTCACATAGTGTATTTAAAGGCTGTAATGTGGGCAAAGTGAATAGGCTGTTAGAGAGTGAGGTCAAGAGGTATGAGGTAAGGGTGAGGTCAGATTCAAAGAAATCCCCTTAATGTATTTTTTAGCCTATTTGTGAATGCATTTAAAGAAAATTGACTGATCTTGTCACAGCAGATGGCAATGCTTTAACCCTTCTTCTGGAAAAACACAAAAACTATATTTATAAGTAGATTTTATTTTTTTAAATAAAATGTGTTTTAATTTCATTCACCTTTACACTTGTAAATAATCATAAATTACAAATGTATGTTTGATTAAACCAAGCTGACCCTCAATCCTCAAGAGCCTCTATTGATCTATACTTTAATCAATAACCAGTGCATGTGCTGCACACAAGGGAATACACATATTGACCAAAGCAAAGGTTTATATGACCCCAAACATAATTAATATACTGTATATATTGCTAACATAAATTCATACTCTGGGCAACTCTGGATTTGGTCATTAAAGGTTTATTACAGTTACAATTTTTATTTTATTTCCTGTTGTTGAAAACAATTCTTATATAGTTATAGCAAACTGTATAAAAGCCCGATCCAGAAATATGTGGCGTAATGTGTTGACAGCAGTGATCCAGCTCTTTAACATCAGAACTGGGAGGTCATGCCTCAATCATTTTGATGAATAGCTCTGCCATTTGCCCATGTGCTTCCAGTCACACTGGCCAGCGGAGACTCATTAGCTGGCTAGTGAGGCTAGTGGGAGGGAGTTTGTTGCTGCACAGGGGATGTCACTGGGGGTCTCTGAACCTGCGGGTCAGCCTCCAAAACTGTGGGCTGCCGCGATGGACATAGCAGCCTTAATGAACTGTAAAGTTCACAGCGGCACAGAGCATCCAATTAACCAGTAGATAAATCACACAGCTGACCACAGAAGAATGTCTGAGTTTCAGCTGCATGTGTGCATGACTGTTTAAATTTCACTTACTGATTGATACCTGTACTGGCTGCTTTGTACTCAAAACACACTGGAAATTTGCAACAAATATTTTTTGTCACTAGATAACCTGTAGTTACCTTTGTATTCTTACATGGTTTATTAGGCTTTAGCTCTCTTTAGTTATTAGTGATGCATTTTATTTACAAGAGATTTACAAGAATTTTGTTTTTGATAGTCAAATCAAGAAGAAACTAGCCAAGTTTCCATCCCAAAATCCCAATTTTAACCGAATTATCAGAAAGTCTGCAAAAGAAAATGTTAATTAATGCATGTTTCCATGTTGCATGTTTTGAACATTTTAGGAGTTGGGGGTATCGAGAGCCATTTAACAATTTCAGAAAAAGGCACAATGTGATGATGTAATTAAAAGAGCACCAGTTAAACATTGATTTGGTTCTTTGAATGCACAAATTAAAAATGTGCATAAAACTATTATTCTTGCTGGCAAAATATCTATTTTTAAATCAAATTTTACCAGGCATCACATTAACAATAATATTACAATAATAATATTAATAATAATGGATTTTTCATCTGTCTCCATCAATCATTACTTATAATTAAGTTAATATGCAATAATTACTTCTTTTTTTTTTTTTTTTTTTACTAAGTGCTTTGGAATCACAATATTCCTAGTCTAGCATTGCCAGACCTATCGCCACAGCGCTGTGTCGGAGCTGGAGTGTGGTCTGCACTGCCTATCTATTCTGGGATAGGGGAAAAAACACTCTGACTTGTTTGTATTTCTTCAAACCAATCACAAGCCCCTAGGCAGCACTAAGCCCCGATAGCAGAGAAAGCGAGAGAGGAGGGACAACCGAATCTCTCTCTCTCTCTCTCTCTCTCTCTCTCTCTCTCTCTCTCTCTCTCTCTCTCTCTCTCTCTCTCTCTCTCTCTCTCTCTCTCTCTCACGCATCGGATGTTGTCGGGCTTTATCCCAGCAATGTACATCCGTTGAGCCAGACTACACTAGTCCTAATAACATACATTATCAATGCATGTGTTATTACAAAACATGTTGATCATATCAAATAATCAAATAATAATAATCAAATAAAATAAAAGCTGCTGGTTCCTACCTTGAAATCACAATAAAACATGTACTAGTGTGAAATACAACAGCAATTAGTCTGAGAATGGAAATAACCTTAATGGCTTTTTGTACTTTTTGCATTTTACCCCTTTAAAGGTTTGGCTGCTACAGCAGAGCTGCAATTTTAAATGGAAACAAAAATCAATCAATCAAACCGGTCAAACCGGATGAGAAACACTGCTGATGGAAATGATGGTGAAGATACTGTATTCAAATCACACGGTGATATCTAAATGACAACCATTAAGATGTTTGTCTGATTCATCAGCAAGCAGAATGGAGACAATTTTAAACAGCATCTACATGCTATCGCACCTAATGGAAAGTGTCAAGAAGAGCTTAGCCACTGTTAATATCACATACAAATTGTAATTGGTGAAGTGAGGTGTCGGGTACACAAATTATATTGAGAAAGCAGTAAAACATTAGAGTTATAACTTGTATCTACAGCAAAGTAACTAGTACATTTACGATAGCAACATAAACAACATGTGTGTGGCAAATGTGTGTGACTTTGGGGTAAACAATGACACAACAGTATTCATACACAATGCCATTCAAAAATATCTCTGGTTTCATCTTCTGCGTGAAAACCCTTGCAGCCCATTCAGTAGCTAAGTGCTTTAAAATGCACAAGGCATTCCTAGCAGAAACAACAGCATGGCACCAGCCACACAGATGAGTCAGCGTGTGTTTATACACTAATGGCTCCATATTGTTTTCTGTCCCTCACTGTGTGACTAAGCATGCACTCTATTGTGTTGTAGCAGCAGCTCTAATCATGAACAATTTCAGCAGCTGCTATGTAGCTGGAGTGTTAGGCAGCCATTCAGCTGATCTGAAAATAGGTGGAGAAAAAAGGTAAAAAGATAATAAGGTAGCTTTGTAAAGTGGAAAACTGCAGCCAACAAAGCTAATAAATGAGCTATTAGGATACTTGCAGGGAAATGTGGACTTTTGAGCTTAATTAAAATGGTGCAAGGGATATAAAAATATATATATATATATATTCAAAATGTTGTCATATTCATATTTTCACATTCACTTTTACCTTCATTCAAGCCCAGTTAATGACTGCTGTCCTTTAAATCACTCACTCTCATCCTGCCTGCTACACTTAACATGGTCCCTCTTAGTTCTCCAATAAAATCTAATTATCATCACCTGGAGGTTAACAGCCAACTCTGGCCTCAGAGGTAACATGCTGTTTGCATCATTTTATGGATTAGGCCTACTGCTAGTTCCTTGGTCATTTACTCATCGTGTGCCATAATCTTGCCATCTGTCATTCAGGTGTAGATCCCCACTACTCCCTGTGGGTGTGCCCTCTACACTGTATTGATCTGGAGATATTATACAAGACATCTAATGTTCGTGGTTTCGTGTCATATGCGACACAGACGTAAATTGTCAGCAAGCTTTTA
Source organism: Sander lucioperca (assembly GCF_008315115.2). Lineage (NCBI taxonomy): Eukaryota > Metazoa > Chordata > Actinopteri > Perciformes > Percidae > Sander > Sander lucioperca. The sequence continues at coordinate 7,802,299 of NC_050181.1, read as the reverse complement.
TCTAAATTGTTAGTGCTATTGAAATGAATCATTCCCTTGCATGCCAGAAGACAAACATAAATTGTTCAGTCTCAGCCAAAGATTTAGCAGCATTTGGCTTGTGCTTTGCATTTGTTTCCCAGAGCAATTATAGCTAAAGCTATGTTTTAATAGAGTATGACACTGAAATAAGTCACTGTCTCTATGGACAAATTAACTGTTTCCTCTATGGAAAGTGAGAGTGCTTTTAGCTGCCCTGCGCTGACCATGTTTTTCTTTAAAAATCTAAGCTGTAGCTTTTAAATTAAGGAACAGGCCAGTCAAGTGGAAAATCACTTTATCCTTGTCACCATCCTACTCTGGAAAAAAATACCTGCATTCTGGGGGAAGACTATGGCAAAGAACAACAGTGCTTTCATTTTAAATAGCATGGAGAAGTACCAGAGAAAAAACATGTGTTACTGCAGTGAGACTTTGCAGAAAAGTAGAGTAAAAAATGAGACAATAGTCAAATGGAATTTCCACAATATCATACCAAACACCCCATAAATTATAAATATCTGTGAATGCTTGCACATTGACGGGAAAAAGCAGTCCCTTCAAATCAGCTTGCCATAACTCTTTGTCTATTTTGCATACAACCAAAAGCTTGTTATCGGGCACTAGGTGCATTTTTAGGATCCTCTTACAAATGCTCACTTCTCGCCACCTGCGGCATTTGTAACGGTCTCCAGAGCCATCAAGGTTAATTGGAATCAGGCGTTAAAAGACGTTCAATATTCTAAAAGTGACAACAAATTATGTTAATCGTGGTTTGAAGTCCTTGTTGTCAAGGTGGAATCAATCTTGCCCACGTCCCTTGAGGTCAGCAGCCAAACACAGCAATTAGCACTGTGTGTGTGTGTGTGTGTGTGTGTGTGTGTGTGTGTGTGTGTGTGTGTGTGTGTTAAAGAATGAAGAAGAATGTTAAATGTCAAAAGGAAGATTATCCAGCAACTACTTGGTGTCTTGCCAACTTAATAATCAAGTTTACATTAATCAAAGTACAAAAATACCAAATGAATACACAATGCAGAATGATGCCTGATGATGTACATTTCCTTGTGTCCTCGCTATATGTTAAAAGGAATATCGAATGTATGCAAATTTCACCAAAATAATGAGCCGGACATAGCTGTCAATGTCTCACCCGCAGCCTGACAGAGGATTTAATCCATAATAATAATTAAAAAAAAAAAAAAAAAGCTAAAGCAGCCTGGCAACAGCAAACCTGATGGCCGTTTTCTCTGTGACATCTGGTTCATCTGCTGTAGGAAGATCATCAGCCAGAATCTCTTCAGGACTCCGTGTGTCATGTGGGGGGGCTTTCTGCTCTTTGCCTTTGATCCCCATCCCTGCCGTGATGGCGTTCCACAAAGCACTCTGGGACTTTGAGCCTGCAAAACATTTTACATAATAATAAAAGCCTTAGTGGTGTTTCAGTTATTTTGTATAGTGCCATGAACCAAGCTTATATTTGGTTACCAGGTGGTAGTTTGTATACATTATGTAACAAAAAGCAGATTGTTAAATCTCCACTGAATGGCTTTCAGGATCTCACAGAGTAAGAGACTGCTATGCCTTTGTAATCCTGCCCCCATGTGGATGTATGTTGTTAATGCTAGTTTATCTTAAAGCAATACTATGTAACTTTTCCCTCTTCGGTCCCCCTACAGGTTGTCTCATTGGAACTACAGCCGCACTTTGCTTTAAGTATCACATTTACTACACCATGGACAAGTAGTAGTACTACTAAAAGTAGTAGACTATATATATATATATATATATATATATATATATATATATATATATATATATATATATATATATATATATATTAGAGAGCACCACCTGGAATATACTGAAAAGATGATAATTAATGATTTCAACACAGTTGATCTTGATCCTAATCAGTATTGTAAAACAGTATGGTTTGTCCCTCTCTTTAATCTTTACTTCTGGTAGAAAACAGTTCCCAATAAAAATAAATAAAAAAAAATCAGACAGGAAATGAGATAATTGTTAGTAACAGCAAAATTATTTATGGGAAATATTGTTATTGAGTTTTTAAATATTTTTTTCTTGCTTCAATAACACCTAATAGAGAGAACACTTACGTGCAAAACTGGCCTGTGGTCTGGTGGAGCTCTCCCCATCTTCATTCGCCACTGGAAGAAAACAGATGAAGAGAATCTAATGATGCCAGAAAATGTGGGTTGTGTACATACTCAACGTGCTTATGTGATACTATTTCAAAACATCAAACTCTTTGGTAATCACCGACTTTAAAGCTATAGTGCGTAGTTTCTGTCACCCCCATGAGGAATTTTAAGTAATGACAACAACACTGTCGGTGCAAACCTTCAGTGATCTTGCACCACCCCCACCCCTTTGTATCAACTAATTTGGCAATGGCTTGAATGTAACTGACATTCATTAATATAAAATAGTTATGCACTATAGCTTTAAATATTTAGCTTTTGTTTTGTTGTTACACACACTTGTTCTTTGTTGAATACTACGGTTACTCAAAATTGTTTGTAATATCTGGAAATGTGGCATTTTCACATGTGCAACAAAGACCAGTGAGTATTCACAGTTCACATGTTAGTCTTAACTATAAAGAAAGGTGTTGTGTGCATAATCACTCAAACATATATATATATTACATACTGCACAATTAATTGTAATGAGCCTCTCCACATCCTGTCCTTACTGCCTTTGCTATTTATTTATTTTGATATGTACATTATTATGTCTATATATTTATGTATATTTGCTTATTGAGGATCAACAAAATAGCTGGGGAATCTTGTGCAGATGTGTAATACACACAGTAATGAAGGTTATTACTGTTCCAATTAACCCTAGAATTGCTGTGAAGTGTGATTTAAGTGATTGGGAAAAGCCCTATAATTGTTGCTGTTACTCCAAAGACATGGTGCTCTGCTGGAGTCTCTGACCACTTAGTCTCGCTTTGCCAGACCTTCCTCCACAGCACCGCGGAGGAGGGTCTGGCTAGTTCACACAGCATTCCGGGATGGGAGAAAAACATGCTGTGGTTTATTGGCATTTCTTTAAACCAATCACAATCATCTTGGGAGCTCTAAGCACCAGACAGAGCCACGATGCCACTGCAAAATAGCCTCGGGAAGGAACTTGTTTTGGTGTACAACATGTGTACATTCAAAAGTTATTTTAGCCGTGCAACAGAAAACTCTGATTGGGCAGATAGTCTAGCTAGCTGTGTCGATTTACCCTGCAGCGATCTGAGGAGCAGTTAACCATAGTCCTCATAAGTCGACCAGAGTTTAAAATTACAACACAAAGAAAGCGGAAGGTAACGGACATCCAGCCGAAAAAGAGTGAGCAAAAGAGTTGCTTCCGGCAGCAACGGAGCAATCCCGGAAGTGGAACGTCATGGTTATAGACTACTGCCCACTAAACACTGCACACAGTATATAGAGTTCACCGAGAATGGTGACTGACACTACATGCCTTAACAGGTGCTTGCTTTCACTGCTGCACACAAGGCTTGTGATTGTTCTCCACATTTCAGTGGTTATTGAGGCCAAAGTGCCTTAAGATGCAGTTCCTCTATTAGCCACTAGATGCTGGCTCCATAAAACTCAGACATTACAGTAAGGAAGTCAAGACAGAAACTTTCCTCTAACAACAGAATGTCAATAAATGTTTTCCACAGTTAGAAACTCTAAAGGTTAATATGTGTCATAATAGTAATTAATAATTAATAGTAATACAAATTACTGTATAATTAAGAGCAAGTTTAAAAATTAAAGAAAAGTATGTTTGACTGCTCAGTCAATCTGGGTTTGATTCCAGTCTTGGGACCTAATGTTGCATGTCTTACCACCCTCTCTCTCTCTCCTCCCCCATTTTCAGCCTGCCACTACACTGTTATCTGTCAAATAAAAGAGACATAAAAAAAATCTTTAAAGGTCAAATCATTTGGGAATGTTTATGTTGTGAGAGGGTGGTGATACAACAATTATAACATCATGCTTGCTTTGGGAGCAGTGCAATGTATTTTATGCCGATTAGATATTTGTACAACATTCAAGTGATAAATTAATATGATATGCGTATTTGTTTTTGGGGCAATGGAAGTTTATACTTTTAAGTTCTAAACACAAAGTTCTCCCACCTTGGCGTTCAGCTGTCTTTACAGTTAAATTTACCTGACAAAAGGTGGGTTAGGCACCAAAACAACTAGTTAAGATTACAAAAAAGTGAAGCTGAGATAATTCCGGCCAGCTGGAGAGGTCTTCTGCACAACAACGGCCTTCGGAGGTCCTCGCCACCCCGGAGATTCCGCCCGCCATCTAGTGTTGACGAACTGACCGAAGAGCCGGTAATTAACCCGAAACATGTCACTGAACTGGGATACTTGAGTTTCATACGTCAATGAACCGACTCACTCGTTTTTTTCTTTTACCTCATTCGTGCCGTTGTGTGTAGCTGGTATTCTTCTGCTACTGTGTGTGTAGTAATCTAGCTCATTAGCGCATCCACTGGAGTGGTGGTGGTAGAATCAATCAGGAAATGAGCTACTTAGACGGCGCACCAGGCTACTGAACGAGACCGAATGTAACCGTGCAACCGGCCGGCCCGCTCGAGTCATGTAATCAAGTAGTGTCTTGGTTCTCGGCAAGTTTGAGTTATTAACCAAGCCTCGTTTCTGGTGCATTCACACATTATCAATGGGGAAGTACATCACATACAAATACATGTCATGTTATCTTGGTAGTTATGTTAAGTTAAATGTTGGAGAAGTGAATGTTGCTACATGGTAGGTAGGCTGTCCCGAGGAGACCGCTCACCAGGCTACTGAACGAGACCGTAAGGACCGTAACCGAGGGTACTGCATGAGTCTATATTCAAACGGGTGTCTAGGTTCTCGGCAAGTTTGAGTTATCAACCGATCCCAGAAGCCTTTATTTCTCGTGTATCTTAGATGATTGTGTACAAATTCATAGACTACATTATCGATGGATATCATGTACAAATACACGTCATGTTATCTTAGTAGTTATGTTAAGTTAAATGTTTGTTACATGATAGGTAGGCTATCACCAGGAGATTGCGCACCAGGCTACTGAATGAGACCGTAACCGTGCCTAATGCATGAGTCTATGTAATCAAACAGGTGTCTAGGTTCTCAGCAAGTTTGAGTTATCAACCGATCCCAGAAGCCTTTATGTCTCGTGCATTTTAGAATTGTGTTCATGGAAATTCATAGGCTATATTACCAAGGGGAAAGTATTATATCACATACAAATACACGTAATGTTATCTTGGTAGTTAGGTAGTTGTTAAGTTAAATGTTAGAAGTGAATGTTGCTACATGGTAGTTAGACTGTCACGAGGAGACCGCTCACCAGGCTACCGAATGTAACCGTGGCCAGTGCGTGAGTCTAGTGTCAGTCAGTATGAGTGTGTAAATAGTATGTTGAGACCGAATGCTTTGCGGTGTCTTGGTTCCTGGCAGGGGAAGTAAACGCACGATCACACACAGAGTGGGTCTGGGGAAGGTTCATTCGCAGCCCATTTCCAACGGACGCCACTCAAATGCCTCTGGGCGCAATTGGATAGTCCTTCAACCAATCAGACCAACGATCCGGGTGACGTAGAGGTGACAGCGGCATCAACGGGTTGCTGCGCTTCGGTGGCCGTCATGTTGAATGTAAACAAAAAGCTGCTTGCCGTTGCTGCGCTATCATCATCGTGTAAAGCCCGCCTCAACGGTTGTGATTGGTGCCTCGATTTGGAAAAATTGGAAATGGGCTTGAATGGGCTCTTGGCCAGACTGACTTGCAGAGCAAATCTCAAATTTGCCGGAAGTTCGTCAGGGTTTTCCCAGGCTAGGAAACTGAAGCTATTGTATTAGAATGACATGAATAAACATTAAGAAGAGGAAGAAAAAGAATGCCTTCATTTATCCCACGAGGGGAAATTCACAATTACTTTATTACAATTACTAAACGTAATGTGAATAAACATTCAATGGGTGCTCGTCCTTGAACAGATGCATTCTAATTGGCGATGGTGTTTAACAATGAAAACTACAACTCCTATAATTCCACGCAACCTCACGTCATCAAACGTCCGTGTTTACCATCCTTTGTTTTGATTGAGAGACCCCAAGCAGCAGAAAATTACATATTGTACGTTTAAACAAGAATTCCAAAAAGGTCACAGGATTTCCAGTTTTAATAAGAAATGATTCTCGGTGAAGGACATTCTGGCCTGATCAGTTAATTATATTTCAGGGATTCCCAGTGTAATTGGCTGTGTTCACAAAACCAGCATACCCATCAAAGTAAATCAAGGTGAATGTGTAAGTCATTCTACAGCATTAATGTGCAGGGAAAGACAGAGCCGGTTATCATCTTCTTGTAAAAAGCTTCACTTCACAATAGACTGCACCTAATTACTACGACTCAAGTGGCCAGGCTCCAATTCACAGATGTATTGTAAAACTACAATGAGGAAAAGCTGCACAGGATGAGTCCAATTGTGTAGGTATTTTTGTAAGGACATCGTAAGTATCAAAACTTAACTGTAGCCCTTACTGTTATGGGTTGGTGTGCATTTTATTTTTGTAGTCTGTGTCTGTTCTGTATTTTGCTTGTTTCCTGTTTTACTTTGATAATCTGTTCTGTCTTGTCTTGTTTAGCTTTACTTTGTGTTTTCCCACCTGTGTGATTACCTGATGTTTTCCACCTGTTTCCCAGCCCTTGTGTCACCTGCCTCTTGTTTCCTCGTTACCCTGTGTATTTAGTCTTTGTCTTCCCCTTGTCTTTTGTCAGATCATTTTGTGTCCTGGTGCCGTCAGTTTGTGTGATCTCCGTGTCAGTTCTGGTCCGTTTCTTCCCCTCCTATATTTTCCTGGTTTTTGACTCCCTTGGTTTGTTTTTGGATGCCTTTTCTTGTTTTGGGAATCGTTTTTTGCCTGCTGCCTCATCCGGGACTCCCTTTGTTCATTTTTGAGTTTGGACTAATAAATCAGACTTAACAAACCATCTCCTGCCTTCCTGCCTGCCTCTCACTCCGCATTTGGGTCCACAATCCCTCACCTTCACCTGACAGAATGATCTGACAAAAGACAAGGGGAAGACAAAGAGCGTTTCCCAATACCAAGAATGCAAAGAACGGACTTGTGTTCTTGGGGAGAACGTTCTCGCTAGTTGTACCTGGAAGAATGAACTTGCAAGTTCACAAGCACAGAAAACACTGTTAAGAGTTTGAGACGATGCGTACTTCCTGTTATTGCTCAACCCTCCCAGCACAGAGGCTACCAGCAGGGCTCCAAAATAACAGCTAGAAATAAAAACCACAACACTATAACCACTTTATATTAAAACAATCTCCGGACAAGAAAACCTCACAATGTTACAACTATTGCAATAATATTGAAAAATAAAACTTATTGAGCTTTAATTTGTTTATGGTTTAGCTCAAACACTCCTTACTTATTCAAAAGAGTGGAACGCGATGCCTACTATTATTAGTGTATAAGTTTAAGTCAGTTTAAATGAAAAAATAAGTAGGCATGCACTGGTGTGTCTTATGTGTTCATGATCATGATTGTGACCATTTCTATATTATTGTAGAGCCCTGTATATGCCCAGGGAGAAGGAAATTAGCAATTCAAATGATAAAGGTTGGTGTCTCCCCTTTAGTCTACATAACATGTCAGCATGTTACCACTTTATGTACAACTGTTAATTTATCATACAGACTGAAACTCAACTTCTAATAAATCAGAAAACAAATACAGCAAAAAAATACTAAATCTATATATACGTAAATGTATATAGCCTATGGCATAATTTAAACAAGTCTCCCGAAAAGAAACGCGTATATCTCTCTCCCCTGTGTGTGTGTGTGTGTGTGTGTGTGTGTGTGTGTGTGTGTGTGTGTGTGTGTGTGTGTGTGTGTGTGTGTGTGTGTGTGTGTGTGTGTGCGCTTGTGGAGTTTAACTCTGAAAAGACAGTTAACCACAGGTTCCCATTAATCTTATGATGGACATGTGTTGTGATATTTAAACAAACGATCCGTCAACGGCGAAATAAAAGCCTCTTATTTACGGGACCGGTCTAAAAGACCTCCGGCTTCCAGCGGGGTCTCTGAGCGTGACTATCCGAGCGACGAGCTAGCGGCCACGGCAGGCGCAAGCTGGCGGCCGCCTCACTTCACGGAGCTCCGAAAACTCCGAAAACCTTGGAGCAAATTGTCAATTCGGCAAAGATTTTCGCAAGACTGCCTATATTCGAAATCAAAACCGTTCATTTCTCGCCTAAAATGTGGTCAGAAGTTAATGTGGTGATGAATAAGATGGCGAAAATTGTTAAAATTGTCCCGTTTTTGGGTTGTCTATGTACCGGAAACCCGACCATCATTGAATGCCGAAATGAATGTTGGGATACGGGTGCAGCGAAGTTCATACAAGTTACCAACCAATGCATCTGTCGGTACACGATCCGTTCTGCCTGCACGATCCGTTCTGCACATGCGCAAAATGTTCGCGCATGCGCGGTTGTACGAGGATTTACGACACTGCACGATCTGTTCCACGCTTCCGGTCGACAGCCAAGCTAACGTTAGTTTAGCTAACAGCTAATTCGGCTAACTGCTAGCTGAGACAGCATGTAATAACTTTAAAAGACCCTCAAAATAAAACTTGAAAATAAACGTTGACATATATAACAGCTGTTACGTCAGTTCTACTTTACTTGTGCTCATTTAAAATACAATCACTCAATACTTGTCTTTATTGTTATTACTGTGAAGTCTTAATTTAGCTGTAGCCTGCTTTTCCCATTACGTTTGAGTTAACGTTATTTTAGACTGAATCTAGCTGTCAGCTAGCGGTTAGCCGAATTAGCTGTTAGCTAAACTAACGTTAGCTTCCCGGTGGAGGCTAGCCATAGGCTAGCGTGGAACAGATCGTGCAGGTCGTATGGATACGTAAAACAGTATTATCTTGCGCATGTGCAGAACGGATCGTGCAGGCAGAACGGATCGTGTACCGACAGCATCCTCGGTAAAATGGGCGTGTCAAGAACATTTCCGGGAATCTTAACTGTTCTTGGTGAAATGCAAACTTGTGTATTGGGACAGTACTTTGGCAACACGAGATGACGTTTCACAGGGACACAAGAACACAAGTCAATAGAAGAACACAGATTGAGAAACGGCCAAAGACTAAATACACAGGGTAACGAGGAAACAAGAGGCAGGTGACACAAGGGCTGGGAAACAGGTGGAAAACATCAGGTAATCACACAGGCGGGAAAACACAAAGTAAAGCTAAACAAGACAAGACAGAACAGATTATCAAAGTAAAACAGGAAACAAGCAAAATACAGAACAGACACAGACTACAAAAATAAAATACACACCAACCCATAACTCTTACAGCCCTAGACTCCAAGAGTTTGATGGTTTCCTTGGTGACAGAGAGCACTGCTACCGATCTCACTGAGGCACTGACTCTGACCCTCAGCCTGGCCCACAGTAGGACTAAATCCAGGATTGAGATGAACATCTGCATGCTCAAAGCTTAGTTCCACAACCTGTGGATGTTCAGGCTTAAACCTGATTGGTCATGAGACATCAGTCTGGCCTTTGTCGACCATGAAAGTGACGCCAACCCTGAGGATCATAAGAAAGAAAACTACTCTTCCACCCTACTCTACAGATCTCTGAGATAAAAAGCTGTCTGAGTCATAATTTCTCAAAACCATTTTTAATTGGCCTACCACAAACTACCACAAAAAATAATTTATTTAATTTTATTAATTCTAGGTCTTTTTCATTTCTGAAAATTCAGTGACAAAATGCTTTAATATTCTGTTACTGTAATAACGTAATCTACACTCTCCCACCCACCTTCAATTTGTGTACCATTATCTGTATTTCTAGTTTTGTCCTTGTGATCTGGAGTCTGTGTTTCACGTGGAAATTGCATTTTCAGGCAGCATAGAAGCAGAAAATACTGACCTTGAGGTTGTTCTATAGTACTTTTCTGTATCATGTCGTTCTACAGTTCTACAGTTATATAAATATAGTCTTACAATGGACATCTTATTGTGCTAAATTGTGCCGTGGAGGTGGGTTGACATTTATCCTTATGATAATGGATAGCCATGCTCTGTTAGAGGGCATGCAAGTTTTAATGTGTGATAAAAGGCGTAGAAAAGAAGAAAAGGCCATTGGCGATATTAAAGATGCATGTGTATGTGTTTGTGGTCCTCGTTAAATCTCTCCCACTGGCAGAGCATATAGCCTCTTCATCACCTCCCTGTGATGGATATAAGCAATATTGTTTGATTTAGGCTTATAACAATATTCAGATTGTCCACAGATCTTCCATGTACAGTTAATTAAATCAGGGATCTTCAACAGGGGGTCCTCAGAGTCATTGCAGAGGGGCCTTCAAATTATTGTTCCAAAATTAAAAAGTCTTAACATGAATCCAACATATTAGCAAATATAAATCCCAACTGCCTAATGGCCTATAGGTAAGGTAGTCACTAAGGTAGCCATCCACAGATACAGTTCATCCTAAGGATTCACTGTGACTCATGCATGTATTAAAACACGATTTAAAAAATCATGCCAACAATTATTAAGCTATTTGAATAGTTTAGTATTCTATGCAAAAGGGTATTTAAAATGGTTTTAGGCCACCCAGTTTAATATGCAAAAAATTCCAACATGGATGCCCCGTGCATCAACTGTTGTGAAAGCTGTAGTAACATACAGTTATAAGCACTTCTTAAGTTACTACTGTTTAACTTATTTTACTATTTATTTAAATTTATTTTATCGTTATTAATACATACTGTGTGTATATGTTTATACTTATATTGTTTATATTCTTTTTATCCTTCTTATATTTGTATGTGTGACATGCTCCAACAACACCATGACAAATTCCTCGTATGTGCAACGTACTTGGCAATAAAGCCCTTTCTGATTCTGATTCTGATTCTGTGTTATTTGTGTCTCACTAAATCAGTCATACACACAGTCCTGTCCATCTTCTGTCTGGGGACATGTCATTCCCAGCTTCGGCTTCCGAGTTCCGAGGTAAATGGAACGCACTATAAGCCTCTGTGAGAGGTGGCATTGGGGGTCCCTACCTGTGTTTCATCATCAATGTTTTGGAAACCACCGTATGGTAAATGGTGACAGAGTGGACTACGATTTATATAATTAGTGTTGTCAACATTGTCTTTTTCACACAACATTCACTCGCTTTCTCTGCTGCTGATGTGCTACCATTTTCCAAAAGGTATCTCTGTAATCTGAATACACAGTCTTTAATATTTGTTGCTCCACTGGAGTGGAATAGGAAGTTCTGCAATATTTTTTTTCAAAAGGAAAATGATGAATTTAATGAGCGCTCAACTGACAACGTTTCTTTTACGCTCACAGTGAATGAGCTTTAATCAGAATGAACCCGTTTAGATTTGGTTGAACAAGTTCTTGTTTGGAAACTAAAAACTTGTCTAGTTTGATCATCCCAGAGCTTAGGATTCATGGTTTGTTACACCACCAACCTAGAATACCTTGGGTTCACTGCTGTAGACAATACTGATAACGACAAACCTGCAGCAGCATCCAAAAACATCAATTACAATTCACTTCATTCAATGCACTCCACCAATTTTACACGGAAAGGTCAGTTTACTGCAAAAACCATCACTCAACCTGTGATGTGTTTTAACAATATACATTATACAACAGAATTTTTTACGAGTTTGAAAGATGTGGGCATTTACCAGACAGGGAAGGTCTAACTAAAAGATGCTGTTGGGTGGATTATGGGAAATGTAGGATTCACCAAGAACAACAAAAATGTTTTGAACACAGAAAAACACCACCATGATCTCACCATGGAAACATACATTCCCTTTGATTAGAATAAAGTCTGTGTGTGAATATGAACTTCACCACTGTGCCCACAGAAGTATGAATCTCCTTCTGCTTTTAGCTGCTTTTTCATCCATGCCAAACAAGAGAGAGAGAGCATGAAACAGACAGAGTGAGAGTTGGCATTACAAACGTTGATGTAACTAACCTGTCTAAGGTATAATATAACCTTACCATTGCCCTGCATGGCGCTAGTACTAATTATAGTAACATACATTCATTCATTTCACAACAATCAGTTTTAAACTCCAACATTTTGACAATCTAATCATGCATTCGGTCTAATATTTAGGGAAGAGGAGGATGAGACAAAACAAGACTGTCAATGACAGACAGATGTTTTGTTGTTGTGAAATCTAGATACACTGTGCTTTCAACAGACTGTGGCTACTGATGGTGCTGTATGTTTTAATTATATTATTGTTTTATTGGGAATTTCAATCTTTTGTCATATAGTGTGTACCCACGACTTCCGGAAAAGTAGTACCCTATTGACAATGAGTGGATTATCCTGGTTACTAGTTACTAAAAACAAAATTGCAAGTAGAGAATGTATCAACTTTCAGGAAAAGGTCAGTGATGATTGGTGTGATGTTTAGGTAGTGTTAACACCTTATCATCAACTTATGGTAAAAGTGAGACATTTCTTATTAAACTTAAATGTATCATCCTATACAGTATACACAATCCCTTAAATCTACATACAGTACAGCCATACTGGGTCTGTTTTAGGAGAAGAGGGACAGTGGGCATTCCTGATTCCTTATCGCTAATTATGTGCTTGTTTTAGATGCTCTGATACTTTGGATAATAGCCTAGCAACAAGGATTTATTTAAGATTGCTTTTTATAGAGTGTTATATGAAAGTGTTAGAGACATTAAAGACATTAAAAAAGTCAGATAGATTTTTAGGATAAAATATACAAGAATGTTTAGTCAATCTGTTTTAGACTTATTTCATAGTGTAAAAAGATGTGCCAGGAAAAATAACTACAAGTGTATATAATAATAATAATAATAATAATAATAATAATATTGTATAATCTTACACTTCAGAAGTTTAGAGAGATCTGTATGGTAAATAGTTCTCAAGATCAATAATCAATAATCATGTGTCAAGCATGTCTGTACTACAAGATATTAGACAAAAAAGCTTTTTAGTACAAACAACATTCATTCCCAATAGAGCCTTGCTTTGTTCAAAATTGCCACCAAGCCAAACCTGTATTTGCCATGGCAAGGACACAAATTAAGAATACACAATCTTCTTCAGTAATTTGCTCAAGTAAAAGATTAAAAAAAAACATATATGTAAAAAAACTTAAGCCTGAATGCTCCGTACCCCTGCAGATGAGCTGAAAAGTTAAACTATGTTTTTTCCACATGAGTTCACAACATCAACAAAAACATAACAAAGCTAACAAGCGTAACACACCACTAAACACCTCAGTTGGAATGGCGCAGGCTCAGAGGTTAATAGAGGAGTGAACACAAGGTGTCCAGCCAGGCAATGAGCTAGCAGCGCTTAGGAGTCACGCTTCAGAGGAGGTGATTAGAAAAATGCTGTGCAGACTGAATCTTAGGCCCAGTGAGCTATTGATTGTGACACTTGTGGGTTACCATGACAACTGGCATGCTTGTGAGTAGTATGAAATAGGCCATGTGTGATCGAGGCAGGTTTTGAAAGGCAACAGGATGTGTCCAAGCGAGCGGAAAATCCAAAGTCTATTTTCTGTGGGATCATAAATATCATAAAATCCTTTAGGGCTGCTTTTAATGCTTTTAAAAAGATATCCGGAATATTTTTTGAAGGCGTCTCTCATCCTGTTTTTGTGTCTTCATGCCCATAACACTAATACTTTCCCCTTCTTATCAGTATATCCATATCATGCAGATAAGTTAAGGTGGGCAGTGTGTGCCATAGTATTTCCTGTGTCTCATGCTACGCAATAACAACAGCACTGAGCTCGTGGCCCAGAGTTCAACCTAGGTGAAACTTAATATAAAGCACTAAGACAACACTTGGATGCACCCAGTAGTAAGAAGGCACTGACCAGACCAATATGGAGACGTTGGTTTTGGCTGTCTTAAGTCCCTGACTTGACACAAATTTCAAGAGCAGAATGTGTACAGTACCTGGTGACCATGGAAATAAAATAAAAAAAACACTTCCTGTTGTGTACATCAGCTTACATATGTCTCTCACAAAAACAAATATTGTCAACATTAAAGCAGAGTTAAATAATTGTTTTGCCACTTTGGGGCACATATTATCATTGTATAAAGTTGTTGTAGTGTAAGTAAACAGTTGCTTATTTACACATCCAGCAGATATAGACATTTATTTGAAGTCATGTTTCTGACCATAGGGATGGGTATTATATTGATATTATATCAATATCATCATATGAGACTAGATATCATCTTAGATTTTGGATATGGTAATATCATAATAAGGCATAAGTGTTGTCTTTCCTGACTTTAAAAGCTGCATTACCATAAAGTGATGCAATTTTCTGAACTTACCAGACTGTTCTAGCTGTTCTATGATTTGCCTTTACCCACTTAGCCATTATATCCCCCTAACAAATTTGAAGTCCAAAATGCAATCCTTTCTTTTAGCTCTGTTTCTTACCAACTCCTGAGGGAATTGTCTGGCTCTTTAACTTCGAAATGCCCCACTATCTTCACCATTACATAATTCTATGCTCACTGCTGTTTGGGCTAGGTGGGTTGCGTGGGTTTATCAGAGCTTATTTGCTGAAAACAGCTGCTACATCTGAAAACAAGATGAGTCAAGTTGGAAGCTCTAAAACCAAAACAATGAGCTGAAAGAAACGCTCTGTAAAGCTGAGGCAAGGTACCAGGTTTGGTGATAACTCCCTCTGCATTTGTCCGCTTTTACACTACAACTCATCTCAAAAGTTATTGACGTTGACACGTCTCTCTGTGGGTTGAGACTTACAAACTTGTTGGATAGCTTGATCCAGTGACGTCGCAGCAGCTGTTTACTATCAGCTGTGGCAAAACCCCTGCTGTGACAACACTGATTGGGGTGTGGCAAAAGGTGCAGTGACAGTTTTCTGCCTTATGTGATTCAGTGTTGAATTATCCCTGAAAGCCTATGTCCAAAAGCAAAATGCACATTATCAGTTTAAACAATTTAAACTTCTCTGTAAAGAAAGACAGCTTTAAGGTAAAGGTTTTAAGCAAACTTTTTATCTTACTATATTTACCAAAATGAGACTTAGAAAATCTAATGCAGCACATGTTGTTTATCATCACACTTGTGACATTAGCTCTGCTGTGTACACAACAAACGCAACAAAGCTGTCAAACAATTTCTAATAAACTACCAACAGCTTTGGGGACACAGTCCCTTTAAAGTCTCCAGCACAGAACATCTTCACATTGCTCTATTTTAAACATTGTCAACACTCACTCCTGTGAGAGTTTTCTCAAGCACTCAAAAAAAAAAGTGTCACATAAGTTCCTCAACACTCTGGTTGTCAAGACAATTAAATGAATTAATGATGACGTCAGCAGCACACAGCTTTAGTCTGAAGCCCCCTTGTTTCCATGGTGTAGTTGAATTGCAAAGGTACGCATCAACTTCAGTAGAATGGACTAAACATGGCGAGTTGTGCACAGGGTCTGAAATGTGATGTGTTTAACAATGTCACTGTGTTGGAGCCAAACGCCTCATTGCTCTGCCTCACACTCTCTCACGCACATGTATTCTTCTCCTGTCACACACACTTTCATGCATCTTGCTCACATGCAAACACACTTTACCTTTCCTCCTGCTCTGCCTACCCTACAATGTCTTACCTATGGTGATGTTGAAGCCGTCAATGCTGAAGGTGGCACTCCGACCCTTCCTAAATCGATGCTTCTTGGAGTTAGCTTCCATCGCTTTGGCAACCTCCGGTCACCTGTGCACCTGTTTTAATGCTTCTTGTCAGTCTTGTTTCAGTTTTGTTTGGGTAACTCTCCTCCTGGAGAGAAAAAAAATGTAGTCCTCTGACTCGCGCTGGAGGAGAACTGTCAAAGACTCACCACTTCTCAATAAAGGCACCGAGCTGGAGTATTTCTTTCAAGTCCTACTCCCTCCCCTTCTCTTTGTTGTACACATCTTTTCTCTTCCTCTCTCCGTTTCTTACACTTCAACAAGCTAATTTCAAGAAGCTTTCAGCTCTCGATTTGTTTTTCTCCTCTCGATCTCTCTCCACCCCTCCCTCCACGCTCTCTCTCCTTGTCTCTCTTCCCCAGGAGGTACAGTAGGTGTGAGTGGTGGGTGGCGTGGTAGTGGTGGTGGTGGTGGTGGTGGTGGTAGTGGAGGTGGAGGTTGGGAGGACAGGACATCTCTAGAGGTCTTCAAATGAGTGACTCCTCCTACTGTCAAGAATTCATAGAAAAAGCATTGAAAAGCTCGGAGTTGGTTTGAAACAATCCTCTTGTAGTCTATTCTTGTTTTGCTCACACACACTCAAACCTACAAAAATTCTGAAATCGTGTTGAGCCACAAAATGGTTGGGTGCATGAGCGCTGAGAGGAAAGGAAGAGGTGGAGGGAAAGATAGCGACAGAGTGATTATGTGTATTGAGTCAAAACTAGTCATTAAATCAATGCCACTGCTTTTCATTTTGCAGGAGTTACTCAGCCACAGAAAGCTGGAGCCCATTAACAGCGTACATAGTATACTCTTCTTTTGAAGGAAAAAAAACAAGTTCTACATTACCCAATAGAGTAGTTACATTTGTAAGAGCGCACATACTGCCTCGAAATTATTTATTTTAAACTGGAAATGACACTGGAGCAAGGACACTGCTTCCTTTATCGCTAAGTGTTACCCTGCAAAGATTGCCCCTTTATACTTAATAAAACTACATTTCTTTTACATCTCCTCACCTATGCACACACCAGATCAACAGAGGATAAAAAGTTCCCCTTATTAGCACCATCTGACATTTAGCTATAGAATTTTTTGGTGTTTCATTTTCCCTGCTGATTAGTGTTTGTGAGTGCTCCTGGCTTCTGGCTTGTTCGCACACCTTTTTCTAAATTCAATAGATATAATATAGCCTATAATAGCAGGCACATGGGCAAGAAGACATAATGTCTTTTAGTTGTCATTTTAACATAATTTACCTACAGATCACTAGTGATTACTTTATACTGCTCACTCCTCTATGGTATAGCAGAAAAGCAAACTAAACAATGTGTCCTCTTTACACTTAATGCAGAATAATTTAAGCTAATATTGGCCTATGATGTGTTTGTTGTGTTTGTTCTTCTCTTTTCCCTCTCTGTTCTTCCCTTGAGCCACTTTATAATAACAACCACAATAAAAATTATGTAATTTACTTTAGTGGCATGTAATATAATCTAAGCAATATGACAACAAAGACAATGGATTTAGAAGCATTAACACGTCCCCACATTAATGAACAGTTATTAAGTCCTACATGATTTCTGTGTGGCTGCAAATGTCAGTGGCAACACCTACTTTAAAAACCTGCACTACAATCACACACTGAAGAGTGATCAAACACTGAAATGAGTGTGCAGTCTCAAAGGGTGAGTGTTCACCAGTTGTTAAATAATCTGTCAAACAAGGACATAGTCAAACATACACACAACGTATACATAACAATGGTACTATAAACAATAATTATTGCACAATGTCTAAGTAATGTAGCAGTTAAGGTGTCTGAGGAAAAGAAAATCGATCACAATCAGGAGATCTACCCAATTGTAACAGAGCCAGTTTGAGTCACTCAGTGCAGTTCCAGCAGACACATTATGCACTTGTTAGATAATTACAATCCATGTAATTTTGTTTGCTAGCTAAGCTACAGTAAGAGCTCTTTATCCTCTCTTTCTCTTCAGTGACCATGCTCTTTACAGCCTCCAATGATACTGTATATAGCAATAAGTGAGGATCCTAATTTTGCAACACTCTCACTTTGCAACATAAAGCACACGCCTGTTTCATGGCTATTGTGACTTTTTTAGTATTTACTTTTGTCACCAGGTAACGCTATGTGATTTAATTTGACTTTACAATTAAAAATGATTAGCCTGTTGAGGCCACTGATTAATGATATTATCATATTGCTGCAGTCCTGTCACCAATATAAAATGCATCCCTAAATAATGAGTCTAAAATAATGTGTGCAATTAATGAAATAATTACAAAGGTGCTAAAGACTAATGCTTTCTTTAGGGGTTTATTCCATGAGACTGGGTGTCTGCTCATCATAGTCAAAGTTTGCTGCAGTATATTCAAAGCTTCCCGTTTAATGCATTTGGGGTTATGGAAGATAGAGAGGAGATTGCATAATACACTTAACTGAAGGAGTGTGCTTCTGCGTTTATGATGCTTTAGAGGGCTATGTGGTGCTCTACAGATTTATGTATTACGCTATTAACTATGCCAATGAAAACTTTTCACAGAACATTATGTTAAAAGCCTCAATATGTGCTAATGTAAGGATGGTGGAGGCGTTCAGCCAACAAGTCCTCCAACCAAAACCGATGGGTTGTTCATTCCTACTAAACCCTGTTTATTTTACAGAATGACCCCACAGCCTTTTTCTAATGCAATCTTGAAATCTTGAAAAATGTAAGTATAGTAAGTCAAACAAGAGTTTTTTTTTTTGTTTTTGTTTTTTACAGATGGTGTGTGCCTTTTAATTTAACTTAAAATGATCATGCAATTGCATTTTGTATTAACTACATTTAATTTGATGCATTATTAAAATTTTAATTATTAGTTTTCAATTTGTTGTTTAATTTGTGTCTTTTAGTTTTCAATAACGCTTTATAAAATGGATAGTTCCAGTCATGGATTTTGATTGGCTAAGCGGCTTTTCGAAGCCATTGTAAAGTATTCTATAAACACACAGCTCTGACTGCATCACAATTACGTGAACGTCAAAAGTACGCAACGCTGTCATTCAGTGGATGGCAAAATAAAAACCACAAAGATGCCGGCGAAAGAAACAAAGAGAGCCTAGGAGATTTATGTTTGAGCAGCCAGGGAACCCACTGTTTCCTGCCGCTTCGTTGGAAAAATACCTGTCATTGCTGCCGCCCAATCCACTGGCCTTTTTATCTCCATCCAAAGCAGACAAACTAGCAACAATCTCTGGTAAGCTTTAACAATGTTCTGCTAAATGTCACTGAAGAACTACATTGCTTGGCAGAAGAATGATTATTTTTTCTTAATAAATTATTGCATTTTTGGTTGATGTGTGTTTATTTTATGAAACATTGCCAGGTATATGTATTGACCATTGTATAAAAGCAATAAGCCACTTGAGGCCAGCGTCGTGCCAAACACCCCTTACCTGTTGTTAAATCACTGTAAACCACGGCCTCTCAGGGCTTATTGCTTTTTTAAACTACCACTACTCATAAATGCATTACGCTTTTTTAATAAGAAAGGCGTGACTCACGGCTGCTGATACAGCTTGACAACACAGATACCAAGTGTGTGCCAAGAATTTTGGTTCATACCTGTCAAGCAAAAATACACAATACATAATCTGATGTATGTTGGTTTTAATGCCAGAGCACATTTCAAAAGGATCAGGTGGTTTGTAGTACAACAGCGGCTCTAAGTGGTATATCCTATACCTATACATCTGTTAGGTCATTGTCAAGATCCATTTTCTTCAAGGGTCAATACCAGGACTACGTCACTGTCACTAGGCAACGGGAAGCAGACATATTGCATAGATTACACTGAGGATGACGAAGGGGTTGATATGGCAAATAGCACTCTAGTGTGTTTTTTATTGTATAGTAGTAGTATATATACTGAAGTTATTTCACTGTGTCATTTTTAGTGTCTTCCACACCTACATTTTTTAACACGTTTATTTGACATGAACCAGGTAGAATAAACATACATTTTAATACTTAAGCTGATGCATTTTACAGAGATATAACTAAAATCATTTTTCCAGTTCCCAGGCAGGGGAATCTCTCATCTGTGCAGACAGTGATCATCGGAACAATGCAAAAGAGACAGAACTCATTCCATTTTGATGGGATGATGGCAAAAGTTTTAGTTGAAACTTTAGTTGTTGTTTTTTTAACAAACCAATGTTACAGTGGATTGCTCGCACAAAAACACACCTGCTTGCTTTTCTATGTCCATTGAAGGTGAAACATTGCTCAACCTTTGATCTGGCCATCAAACACCAGGACAGGCCATCACCACTAGATACTAATTGGTTGTGAAGATAAAGGGGAGGTGAGGGCTAATTTGGGGGATTAGAAATGGCCTCTTGCACCAAATTTATCCCAAACAGTCCTGTTTTTATTTGTAGTGAGTAAAGGTCCCATCCAAAAAAATCAGCATATTTAAAGTATATGTTGACTCTCAGATAAATAAAATATGTTATAAATGACAATCACTACAATCCCTAACTGGATTATAATCCTACATTTTCCTTATTTTCTGATAAACTGACATGTCACTATCATTTTTTTATTGTGTAATTGATTCAAACATAACGTCAGTTTTGGGGGCTTTTTGATTGTGTAATCTGTCCCAGTTGCACATCACGATTCAAGACAACAACTATGTAATCATACAGAAAAACAATCATACAGAAAAACAAGCTCATTAGAGGTCTCCCCCAGACTGTGGAACAACCTGCTCTTTGTCAGTCCCCACACCACTGTCGCCACAGTGACACAGTCATGTAATTAGGACACACAGGGTGTCAGGGAGCTTGCCTTTTCCCCTGCTAAATACTCATTAGAGGCACCTTCAAGGATAATGTTAGCCTGTGTTGCAAACCCGAGGGAAATGAGCTGACAAAACAGAGAGCTACATGAACTGTCATCTCCTGCTGCACAAAGACCCTAAAGAAAAAATATTGAACTATAAAGTGCACGCGTTTAGCTAATGATTTTTGCACCAGCATGGTTCCGGGTCAAAGAAGCTAAACCAGTTAAGTGGATGAGTGTCATGTAAGCACGATAAACAAATGTTTACCTTTTGAAACCTTTTGATTAGAACCAGGCATCTTACACATCCCAGACATACTCCCCCAACAGACCAAAGCAACTAATCAGTGTTATCTGGACAGCGTCAAAACTACCGCTCTTTTCATGACAATGTCACACATGAAGTGTTGACGACCCTGCACACTGTGCAAATTATTACACTGGTCACAGAGGCCACACAGCTCATACACCAGAGTGAAATGCTTGCAGGTGTTGATTGTAAAAATAACACCTAATTCAGTAACTCACGTGCTCGGTTGCAAATTATTATTTTTCCATAGTTAAATGCGTATAAAAAGACAGTACTTAACTGAATACAGCCTCTATGGTAAAGTAGCATCATCTCTTACAAATGAACCGTATCCCAAGGAATGCTCATATGCAGCTATTCTGCAAAAACGCAGAAATGTAATTAACATTCATGTCAAACAACTCTGCAACATATTCACTGACCGCGTATTTATAAACATATTTCTTAGTGCTGCCCCACCAAATTCATTCTAAATGTATTTGTAAAATGTTCAAGACCAGTGTTTTTAAATTGCCTTTTCCTAAAATAACTACATGGCAACTGTAATATAAGGTATAGTTAGGACTTGGCAACATAGCAACTCAGTTAAAGGGGCCCTTTAGAGTTTTCTTGTGAGCAGAAAAAGTTGACACTAAAATGCATTGTGTGTATCCTTGACAAAGAAACGTGTTAAATGCATTTCCCTTATAAAACTTGCATTATTCATATCCATGTTTACTAGCTAGCAGTTCTTTTCTGCATTTACTGGCACATTGCTGCATTTCTTGGTGCATTACCACCACCTGTAAATCATTGGAATATTGTGAAACCACAAATGGGGACCATCATAAAGAATTGCTCAGTAGTGCCAATAGTGGTCAGAAACTCCACAGGGTATCTTAAAAATTGTGAATATAACGAATGTCAACACTGACTAGATGTATGATAGCAGATGTGAACCCAAGCCACCATGTTAAAGGAGGAACATTTAAAGTTACTTTTCACTGTGCAACATGAACATCACACTACTTCTTGTACTGACACAAAATACAAATGCAATTCAATTACATATGAGCATAAATCACATGCCACTGGGCTTGTAATGGATTATTAGCATTGTTTTGTTATCTTAAAGCTTGTTTTTGGTTATTGGTTCTGATAACTAAAGTGTTTTTGTATTAACGGGAAATTTGTTTTCTTACAGACAGGATACATTGTAAAAAGATTAAGCAGTTTATCCATTTAAATTGAACAGTTTAATCTCCAATGTCCCACTGATTCATACACACACACCAAAGACTATTCATCAAGGACTTTGTGAATAAAGATCATTCAAACGTTGATTAAATTTGTAACTGCATTTTACACACTCAATGTTTAGTCAGCTCTAAACCAGATGACAGCCATTGAATCACAGACTTTTCAATAAGCTTGCTGTATTATTAAAATATGAATACATTCATCTTTCACTGATTTGTGTTGCCTCTATACTGTACGCATTTATGAAGGGTTGTTAACACATTTGTTCGTTCAGTGCCTGATGCAAATTTATACATGCTGCCTTCATGCGATACTAATGAAGATTTACTGAAGATTAATAACTTAATCATGTTCTGCAAATGTTGGTAACACTTTACTTTACATCCCTTTATTTAGCATTTATTAGCATAAGTAGACACACATTAAACAAATGGTTCAATCTTTCCCCTCAAAAATGTGTGACACTACAGTCTCAAACACAACTTTACTCCACTGCTTCTCATCCAAATGTGCAATCTAATAAAATACCTTTCAGTATGACTAATATATGCTATGAGAGTGACTCCAGCTTCTTGTACACCACGGGAAACTGTCAGAATATGACCCAGTTCTTGTGCCAGTAAGGCAATCAACAGCAGGGTAATTGCTGCTCTTCAACATCCCTGTTGTTGTACAATCTCTCCAGTACGTTATATTTACATCTGAATGTATGACATTTCTCATAAAGCGCCTGCTACACTGGTCATGTATTATGGGCAGCTGAAATAGACTTGACACTATTTAAAAATGATTCATCCATCTTAATTGAAGGGGTGTGTGGTCTCATTTGGTATGGCAGCTCAGATAAGAGCCATGGTCTAAAGTTGTTAGAGCTGATGTCAAACTGTTGTAGTCCCCTAACTTCCCAACTAAGCAGTAGTTGAGATCTCTACACTGCAGGGACTATCTAACACTGAAGGGACCCGGACAGATGAGCAGATCGGGAGGTAGGTGTCTGTGTTTTGTCCCTCAGGTGGAATCAGATGAGTGTACAGTCAGCTGAGACTCCTCAACACACATGACCATCATTTGGGACCAGGGAGGAAACTCAGCGGGAGTCTACACTGTCATAAGATCATGGAAACACCACAGTACAGGTGGTATTTTAGGAGTCAGGCAGGGAGAATTATTTTCCTCTGGGACAGATATGCAGGGTGTTGGGACTAGAAGTGGCATCAGTGGGATCAGCGGAAGATAAACGAGATGAACTGAAGGAAACACTGACTAACACAAAGGTAAAAGTGTAAAAAAAAAAAAAAAACATTAAATAAGTTTAAGGAATAAAAATGCTGTATGTATAACAGTAGTTAAAGGGTACACATATACTGGTACCATACAGAGATTCACTGAACTGTCAACTTTGTACCACGTATCTCCCATAAAAATAAAAATTACAACTTCAATTTTACATGTTAATCCATCTCAACTTACTTTGAAAAAGTCCAAATGTAGTCTAACTTTGTGATGCAATTAAATGATTGGAGCTTAGTGTGTGCAGCCAGTCTCTTTACAGATATGTCATTGCCATGACAAGCACCTAATTTCTGGTGTACATTCACCAGACAACTCATGCTGATTCAGTTAATATTTGTACCATATATTTCCAATAAAGAAAACACAACACATCTCTGCAATATTGCAGTTTCACATGTGAATTTGTTAAAATTAATAGGACTGTAATTTGGTGTATTTCAGTCTGTGGGACACATCAAAGAGATGCTTTGGTATAGTGGAGATATGTTGCATTGAGGCTGGCCATCAAAGAGCTTCACATTTATTCAGTGAATACCTTTTTTCCACTAGCATATTCACAGTAATCCTCTGAAGTGACCAGTTGCTCTCATCTACAGATAGATCCATGAACGGAACCACAGAGATGTGCAGTATAAAGACACACAACAGCTGTAATTGAGGCCAGGATGCTCCCAAAAAAATGGGAGAAATGTTTCATAAGCAAATAACAGAAAGCATACTTACTAAATTTGCTAATTTGACAAACTGAGTGGCCATCTATCACTATGATAGCCTACTTTTATAATTCACTGACTCCGACATCACTGAGTGAAGGAGTGTGCACTATACATATAACCTTTAGTTGGTGATCAATTCAAAAAAGTACAAAGCCAAACATAGATTAACTGCATGGTTAAACTGCATGTCAGTGGTGTAAAGTATGTACTCAGATACAGTACTTAAGTACAATTTTCAGATACTTTACTAAAAGTTTACTTGCGGTACAGAATCATTACAAACAAGACGTACTTCTCAACCAAAGTAAAACCATTAGTCAGCAAAATGCCCCCAAGTGTTATCATTTTAATGGCTTGTAGCTTATCTACGGTATAAAGCATTAGTATATTATTTAATAATTATGAATAGAACAATTAGTTATAACTAAGAAACTCTTTGTGAAGGGAGCCTTTTTAGAAAGTGGTAGTGTAAACATTTGAAAGTAAGAGTACTGCTGTCCCTGGTAAAAGAAAAAAACGTTTTCACAGCAGACATTTTGACATGTCACAGCAGGAAACGCACAAGTGTAATCAATAACATAAATAAGAACTGCATCCCATTTAAATAAGCATTCTCAGGGCCCTGCTGCTGGTTCACTGGAATGGTTTACAGGGATCGTTAGTCTTATTAGTTTCACCTGTGCTTTTTCCTGACAAGTCAAAATGTCCGCTATGAATAGCCTAATGTATATTTGCTATTAGTGGTAGAAGAATCATTCAAATCAGTTACTTGAGTAAAAGTAAAGGATGCAAAAAAACTATGCAAATACTCCATTACAAGTAAAAGGTATTGCAACTAAAATCGTATAAGTAAAAGTATAAGTATTAGCAACAAAAAGTATCAAACCTATAGTTCCTCGAGGTGGAGCTTTCAGGCTTCATGTACAGTAGGCTACTGTTGGGTAATTATAGAACAATGCATCAACTTTTATAAACTGATCATGTGTTTTGTATGAAAAATTGATCTGGAATGTAGTGAAGTAGAAGTACAAAATAGCATAAAAACGAAATATCCAAGTAAAGCACATGTAGGCCCTACTTAAAAAAAAAAAAAAAAAAAACAGTAGGCCTACTTGAGTAAATGTATGTGTGTTAATCTCCATCACGGTATATTATGATTTCTTTGCAACAAATGCACATTAAACCAACAGGTGGGTAACTTCTTACGTTACAAGCTCAGTAGCTGTTAAACTTACTGCTTTGTTGACCGTCAGAAGTCTTTTTCTTCAAAGTGCGTTTAGCTCCGACGGAGTCTTGTCTGCTCAGCACCTCGGACAGCGCCTGGCGGGAACTCTGCCGTCCTGTTTGGCTCGAGACGTTGAACAGCGTGCTCTTCTTCTTGGCCCGGTCCGACTGCGGAGCGGACTGGCTTCTGTCCGGGTCCTCCGGCTCTGAACCCACTTTCACCAACGCGTTTCTTGTCCGTGTTAGAGCAGAAGTCACCGAGCCCATCACCAAACAAAGGTTAAAAAGCTTCAGTTAGAATCGGTTACTCTGAGTTTACCTCTCGTGCCACTCAAAACCGGTTGAAACTTCACACAATAAAACAAAACAAAATGTTTTTATATCTATGCTCGACACCATGTTTGTTTAACTCGGCGAAACCAACGAACAACCCCCCACGTCTGTCATTCACAACCCGTTAGCTTGTCATTTTTAGATAAATTCACCGACAGAAAGGTATCAAATTGATTAAAGAACCGAAAAACAGAGTTTAACCGGAGAATGTCGGCATGTCTCCCTCGGTTTGTGTCTCCTCCGACAGACACGTCACATAAGTAAGTTGCTCTGCCTACAGACACGCGGGTCTCTCGGGGCAGACCGGCGAAAACTAGTGACATTAATTAACTGCCAAGTATCCCGGATTATTAAAATGGGCAGAAAGACACATGCACTGATTTAAAGAGGCCTAATATTGTTTATGATAATCATAAGAATACCGATAGAATTTCCTTTGTTAAAATCACGTATCTGGGATAAATGTGATTTCATCAAGCATCTTGCTACTTCTGACAAAACGTAGCCTGCTGTAAATGACCCACCACTGAAGGTAGTTCAATTGACATTAATCACCGACAGATGGCAGTCAAGTAAAGTATCTCATTACACACATTAACATTAGATCTTATCATTGGGCAGCATCAATTATGATATTATTTTGAACAAGTGACCTGTGACTAAAGGACCATACCTTTGTAATGATAAAATGTTATTTTGTCAAACTGTAGCAATGCAACAATGTAAAATAACTCAAGAGGCCTGCATTCAAAATCTTATTTGAATAAAAGCATAGCAGTAGGATATTATCTGCAAAATGCACAAGCATCAAAACTAAAAGTACTCAGTATGCCGCAGAATGGCTTATTATTGTAATGTATTTGATATATGTGTGCGTAGTAATGTAAGCTGGTTGAGGTGGAGCTAATTTTAACAACTGTATATGTTGGGTAGATAAATGAAGTATTGCATCATTATTTATGAACGAATCATGTTTTATGTGAAATGCAATCTGAAAACTAACTATGGCTATCAGATAAATGTAGTGGGAGTAAAAAGTAGAATATTGTACTTCAGAGTGCAATATTCTACTTTTGAAGTGGAGTAGAAGTATAAAGAAGCAAAAATGCTCATGTAAACTATTTCAAATTGTGCTTAAGTACAGTACTTTATTAAATGTACTTAGTAACATCATAACACAGCACATTCTATCTTAGTATGCAATGTCAGTGTTCATACATTCTGATAGCACTTTGAACAAATGACCTGTGACAGATCATCATTTTTTAAGCCTTTTACAATTGATGCACAATCTTACCTCAAGGTCAATGTAGTAGCTGTCCTGGAGCAGCATCATTCAATGGAGTTTGCACAGTTGTCATGGAATTGTAGATTTTCAAATTTCCTTTTTTTATGAACACATAGTCGTCCGTGTTGGCCTAAAAGTTGAGTTTCAAAGTTCACTCTTAAAACCACAGTTGACAAAACGATCTTGCCTCGAGGTACATTTAGCAGTTGTAACTATGCCTTTATTAAATTTGTTCTTAATTACACTACTGTTACTTCTGTCTACTCTGTAATACCCAACTCCTCCTTTCAGTAAGTCAGTCCCTGCTGCTATTCAGCTGGTAATGTACCTGGGACATGATGGATCCACCAAGACAAAGCTATCATTAAACTATGAACACCAAAGGTGTGACACTGCACACTGAGTGAACAGTTCATTAGGTCCACATGAACAACCTAATGTTGTCCAATACAACAGCCCTGCAAAAAATAGCTTTGTGAAGCCTGTAATGTTTAGTTTTTGTTGAGAGATGTTGATTAAACCCTGGTAATTTCACTTGTAAGACCACAGTTAGCAGGGGATTGTATTCTATGGTGTGGTATTTCTAATACTTTGTTTCTCTAAATGACTTTAGGTTACAGGCAGCAGGGCATGGTGCACCAGGAGACATCAACCAGAGGACCCTGCTGAAGCTCCTGAATAAGAAAGTATGTTTATTCTGTGTATTCTATAAATGTTTATTCCGGTTTTTAGTGTCTTATATCTGCTTTCAAAAATATAAAAATCATGATGATTATGATATTACATCTGGACAATTTTGTCTCCAAATCAGTTTTGCTTCTTATAACAGCTGATGCATTTACAATTTTTACCTCATTAAGAATAATGTAAGCTTTTTAAGACTGGTTGCTTGCAAATGTGGATGTTGTTGTTACTTAAAATATGACAATTCCCCTTTTATTCATATGAGGAATTGTTTTACTACTTCTACTTCATCACCATTAAAAAATATTACCAGCAATACCAGCAAATACCAAATACCAGCAAAGTATTACACCTTGTGCGCACAGTATTGAGATACAGTCCTACTGGTTTATTGCTGCATACAGGCAATTGTGACATATTTAGCATACAGATTTCCTGGAGTGTGCATGCTGTATTGATCAAAAAAATACTACTTTGGTTACAAAGAAAGATTTTTGTAGACCTCAATAAGGATTTC
Source organism: Sander lucioperca (assembly GCF_008315115.2). NCBI lineage: Eukaryota > Metazoa > Chordata > Actinopteri > Perciformes > Percidae > Sander > Sander lucioperca. Next base: position 7,773,965 of record NC_050181.1, on the reverse strand, counting down.
TATGTTGTGCTGATTTCATTATTGTGTCTAAACAAAGGTGACAAAAGAGAATACTTTCAGCAGAGGAGGAAGCAAAATACAGTCTGTGTCAACCAATAGGCTTACTTGTTCAACACATACAAAAGGCACTTTTCGAAGCTGTTTGCTTTTTGTGTTGTTTGTTTGCTTGCTTGTAGCCCCGGTGAAATGTGTTTCTTAGTATTGCTTTTGTTGATTGTTTGGCAAACACATTATTACTCCATGTCATCGTGGTTCTGGGTTGACTCGTTGATCACCTGAACCAGGATGTAGAGGACAAAGAAAAGGTTAGCAAGGTTGTCTGAGCTTAAATTATCATCAGAAAACTACTTTATTGATTGAAAGTCACTTGAAGTGGATTCTACCTGACCATCCCTGGTCTCAATTGTCTTGATGAGAACCTTCTTAGTTGTTGTAGCTTCAGAATGGGGTTTGAATTCAGTAATTTTTTCTAAAAAAAAACAAAAAAAAAAACAGAGGTGTGTTGTTTTATTATCTGGCCATATAATAACTAATTCTAACACTCCTGCTGTGAAATCAACATGCAGACTGTGATTCTACCTCTCAGGTTTAGAGATGAGAAGTTTGGCAATGGGGTGGAGATTCTGAAAATAGAGAAATACAGTCCACAAATCAACATTTGTGTCCTTGTTTTATGTCATGAATGTTAATAAGCATCTCTATCAGTTAGACATTTTGAAGCTCTTCATCCTTCACCTGTTCTCCTCTCCTTCCAGCAGCTTCCTGTAGGTGGCAATCTCTATGTCCAGGGCCATCTTGACATTTAGGAGGTCCTGGTACTCCCGGAGGTGACGGGCCATCTCATCTTTCATGTTACGAATGTCCTCCTCCAGGCGGCTGACGGTGTCCTGGTAACCGCTCGCCTCCAGTGAGAAGTTCTCCTCAATCTCTCTCATCTGGCGGTCCAAGGATTCGTTCTGGGACAGCAACCAAGTGGGATCAAAATGACACTTAGGCAGTGGAAATAACAATAAAATAGAAGGGTGATTTTTTTTTTTGCTTTTGTGACCTGGATGTGTATCCATTTTCTGTGTCATTATTTAAGTATGCAGCTGTGTCTGAACTTTTTGTGCTCCATTTGTTTGATTCCAGCTACAAAAGGATTGAAAAATGTGGGGTTTTGCATTATTATCTTGTGCAGTACAGTGTAAGCCTAATGTTGCATACTCACAGTTCCTTTAAGGGCATCCACCTCACAAGTAAGTGACTGAACTTGGCGCCTATAGTCATTGGCCTCTTGCTTGGCCAGTCGCAAGGCATCATTATTCTTCGCTGCCGCTTCGGCGAGGTCAGCAAACTGGTGATTCCAGTGACAAACACAGAGAGCACAGGGTAGAACTGAGTCAACTGGTCAATAAATGATGAGTCAGAGGTTGAGGGAGAGTGACTATGGCAGATAGCGTGAAGCATGTGATGAAATATGTGGCCACAAAAGGCTTGCAGACACTAGCTTGGTGGTTGAAGCAGTTTTGGGGTGACACTGGTCATTACAATCCAATGGTCAATGGTCATAAAGAAAGGAAGGTTCTACTTTACTGCATTGCTTTTCAGTATGTTGGCAGATGATTTAATGCCTTTTTTTAAGAAAAAAAATTAAAAACAGCTGATTTTTGGGGCCACATGGGGCAATGGAAACACGCTGTGAACACAACAGTGACACTATAACTTTTTAGGTTGATATGGTGAACTTGTTAGTAAACAGTCAACACCTATTTACAAATCAAGCAGATGAGGAGCAACATTATCATTAATTTGGAGTTGTGTTTCTGGCCACCTGGTGAATGTAAGTCCAATATCCACTCTATTTTAGCTCTGTTTTGATCTCTACTAAGTCCTGGGGGGGATATGTGTCTCCTTAGCTGCTAAATGCTCCTCAAGAGTTCACCAGTTAGTTGCTAACTTTGACAGTCATCTGGTGCTGGGCAGGTAGTGCCTACTGCAGCCAAAACCAACGCTGACGAGGGCCATGAAAAATGATCCAAAACAGTAAAGTTGGGGGTCAGAAAACCAAAACAAAGAGCTGAAAGACACTAAAATGCTTTGTAGAATTAAGGAGATCTGCATAGTCAGGTGGGTTTATCGCTAGGAGTAATAGTTTTCAAATACAAGTAGTCATGTGATCAATTACCAGAACATTAACATTAACAGAAAAAGACTGATTATAGCCGCCTTATATTTGATAGATCTAAAAAGTGCAGAATGTGGAATTATATGAATTTCTTGAACATTTTTTAAATTACACCACATTCTCTTGTAGAAAATCTTTACCTTGGATTTGTACCATTCCTCAGACTCATGAATGTTTTTGGAAGCCAGGCTCTCATACTGCAGACGGACGTCCCTCAGAGCAGCTGTAAGGTCAGGTTTAACCATCTCCATGTCCACCTGCACATGCTGCTGCTGCTGGATCTGGGTCTGCAGCTCCAGCATTTCCTGCAATAGAATCAATAGAACTGGCATGTACAAATACTTTTTTGCTTACTCAGATGACATACATTGAGGACAGTATTGCTAGTATGTAGACTTTTATTTTAATGTTCATTTATATACTTTTCCATGACTTTCCTAGCTGTATTTAATTGCAGTGATGTATTCAACCCTACCGATTTGGTACTCTGACCAGATTAACAAATACCTCAAATTATTTGGCCCAGTAGTCATAAGGGTGTCTTTAGCTTATTAGGCAGTACATGCACAAAACAAAGCTTACCTCATCATGCAAGTTCTTGAGGAAGTTGATTTCATCCTGGAGTGACTCAACCTTCCGCTCTAGGTCTAGTCTGGCCAGGGCAGCATTGTCCACATCCTGTGTAGTGACACTGACTCTTAACAAGGTGACTTGTGAAGGTTACATGAATTATGCATTATGTTTTTGCTGACATAGAAAGAAAATGCTCTCTCAAACATGCTGTACAGACACACTCACACAACAGCCACGTACACACAATGACCCATTGTGTAGCAAGGAAAGGTCACAAACACATGCATCCAATAGAAATCAACTGCGGGCACATGACAGATGTCACTGCCACCAAGTGCTCCAAACTATATGACCATATAGGTTATTTATTCCTAATTTCCTACCATCTAATAGGACCCATAGGAGCATTTCATTAACTAGTGTCCCTAACGGTGGCAGGAAGTACAACCCACAGGAGCATTTTAAACACACCGTTAAAGTTGTGAAATGGACGCAGGTTGGTTAGGTTTAGGCAGAAAAACTACTTGGTAAGGTTTAGAAAAACTTAGATGCTTATCCTTCCTTCTGGGAAAGAGGTTAAAAAGAAATTCAGTGAGATTGTTTCAATCCCTATATAAATGAATTTGATTTAATAAAAGGACACACTGTAGATCACCCAGAGCCACAAAGCATTATTCAAGAGGCCCTTAATCCCATTTATTCTTACCTAACTGCATTCCTGACTTGAAGGTTTCTATTGGTTCTTTTGGTAGACATTTAGTCATTCCACTGGAAGCTCGGTTACTGTGTGTCTGTCTTGAAGATACAGTAATTACAATTATTACAATAATTACTGCAGCTTACCATTTATAACTTCACTGAATTAAGCATGAAGCAAATGTTCTCTTACTAAGAAAAATCACTATAATGTATAACACTATTGTATTCAAAACATATTCAATTTAATTCTATCTCTTGTACGTACATACTCGCTGTGGCACCGCACCGCTGTGCTTTGTCAGGGCGTTGGCAGGCTGATAATTGAGGTATCAGCAAATAAAGGACCTTTGCTCTTGCTATAATGCCACAGACAAAGTATGCTATTCAGCAGGGTTTCCCCAAACAGGCCCGGGGCTGGAAGAGTGACTGTCTGCCTGACTGAGTGGCACCATGGCAGGCCACAGAGGACTTCCTTCCTGCCATTCATATAGACAAGGTTGTGATGGTGCAAAGTATTAATAACATACTGCAAGCACAAAATCACTGGAGAATTTAAGTTTACTCTTATTTATGTCTGTAGCTATGCAAATGCACCTCGTTTTTGTTGTTTTTTTTGTAGCGTGACACTCATTTTAAACTTTTTCCACGACTCATCATCACTTCATTAATCACAATGAAACCCAGTGACAGTGAACAATCACTGACAAACGAGTGAGATTTTAATGTGCTGATGCTCTCCCTGAATGAGACAGCCGGATCACATGGTGGCTTGTCTTCTCGCTCTGATAACCACATTGGGTCCACACTGTTTTGTCCAGCTCATTCAGTGTGACCAGTCAGACTTAAAAAGATCTCCTCATTGCAGGCCTGATTTAACTCAGCAGTCACAACTTGGCCTTTTGTACCAGGACAGGGTCAGTTCTGCTCTACAGTTATTTTGGATCATGACTAGAATCTGCTGTTGTGCCATCAGAAGAGTGCATTCCTGTCTCTGCAGCTCATGAGCAATAATTAGATAGAGATCAGGTAGGGGACCAAATAGACATTCACACCACATAACCGTTAGAAGTAAGCCTCATTAAGATAATTGAGGTTTTACATCATTAGTTGTTTTTTTTTAAAGCAGAATAGCAGGAGAAGTGGGGCAGTACTCAGTAATCAACATCTTCTGCTGTAGAAAACTAAGGTCATTCCCTATTATTACTCTCTTTGTGTGTGTGTGTATGTGTGTGTGTGTGTTCTATATTTCACAACATGAATTGTACTGTACCTGTCTGAAGCTGTGCATGCTGCTCTCAGCCTCCTCCCGCTGGCATATCTCATCCTGCAACCTGCAGAGACAAAAAGCAGGCATTTTATTTTAACAGCTGATGGGACTCTTCCCTTCCACCTTAAAAGCATGACATGACCCTTTTTTCTGCCTCCCCAGCTCTGTTTGCCTTTTCTGCCTCCACTTCTTCATGAAAACATTTCAGTGAGAGATAAACTTCACTCAGACATAGAGGTGGTATATATATTTGACTAGTTACTAAAGTAGCTATAGCCTGTAATTAAGTCTATATAGCAAGGTTATGAATAAATGGGGCATGCACATAGGCCTACTGATAATAACGAATCTGATTTATAGGCCTACAACATAACAAAATATGTATGGAGTTTCTTAAACATCACACAGTGCTGAACAGAGACGTGCCACGCCTCCTACTTCTCTCTCAGCCTGTCTATGTCGTCTGCCAGGTTATCCCGGTGAACTTCAACCCGGGCCTTCTCGTTGCTGAGCTGGTCCACCTGGCGCCTCAGCTCCCGCATCTCGTCCTCGTACAGATTTCCGATCCGGGACGTGCCTTTGCCCCGCAGCTGCTCCAGCTCCGCCAGCAGAATCTTGTTCTGCTGCTCCAAGAAGCGGACCTTATCGATGTAGTTGGCGAAGCGGTCGTTGAGCGACTGCATCTGAGCTTTCTCGTTGGTGCGGTTCGTGATGAACTCGCTGTTTATGGCATCGGACAAGGAGAAGTCCAAGTTCTCGGAGGGCAGCCGGGGCATGGCTGCGCTGCTCCGGAGCTTTCGGGTCTTCGCTGCGTAGATGGTCGAGGGGGCGGAGGAGTACCCGTAGGATGCCCGGGAGGAGCGCACCGGGCTGGAGTACTGGCGGCTGGAGTAGCTGATCCTGGTCGCGACTCTCTCCGCGCCAAACATCTTCTTGTAAGAAGACTGTTGAGCTGCACTATAAGACATCTTGCTGGTATTTTTTCAGACAGTAGCTCAGTGTTGCTTGTGTCCCGACTGCATCAACGGAGTGCGCCTGGGAAGGCGTTTCCTAACCCATTACTTATTTATAGTCTCCTCCTCATGCAAATAACTCAACAGTGACCTGAGTGACACCTTGACGATCCAATCAGAGAACGGAGTAGGCTACACGAAAGTTGTATTTCAGGTCCATAACAGACGCTGGATCAAACTAGGCCAAAAGGTTATTGCGCACAATAAATTAAGGATATGTGAGGTCTGGCATGTTCTGTCACCACAAAGATGTTCAACAATAAAAGTCACATTTGGTTAATTGCATTTGTTTCAACAACAGCACGTGAGTGTCAGGAGCTGCAGATTGGGCTATTGATACAGTAGTTCTTGTGAGGATTTATTTTGGATGTTTTGCCAGAAACCCCTGAAGCAGTAGGATATGGGTCTGATCTCCAAGAACTATTAGCTATAGTTAAGGGGACAAAGAAGATGAGAAAAAAAAAATGAAACGGTGACATTAAAATGTGTTACTCTGGGACAGAAGGTTTTCCCAGGGCTCTGTCCATGTCAGGAAAATTGCATCCTCACAATCCAGATTTGAGTTAATGCAGTGCAGCAAATTTGATTCATCCATTTAATAAATTCCTTTCTCCTTTTGTCTCTTCCTTTAGATAAACACACACACTCCACATGCATTTTCACACTGCATGGGTTTGTCCAATCTATTTGATCAAGCAGTGTGTCATAAGACTCCTCAATAAATCAGGTTTAGAGACATCATACAAGTGACGGAACATGCAAACACATATGGGCTGCTAATCTATTACGCACATGATTCTTTTTGACGATCACACACTTACAGAGAGGAGAGAGAGAGAGAGAGAGAGGTTGGGGTGGGGTACAAATTCAAAGTAATAAAATACCAGCAGGTTTGCCGCAGCTTTGTATGTTTGCAGGTTCTTAGTAATCACCCTTCCCCCAAATTGACCTGCAGCATATAATAAACATACAGTGTATCAAATATATCAGGGGAGACTCTTTCACTCCCTGTCTGTCTGTTTCCCTTTCTTTCGCCCTTCTCTGCATAGAGAGCTGTCAGTACTGCAGTGCTGCTGACTAGCTGAGATTCAGTGACTGTGAAGGGAGACGCAGGGCAGCAGCAGAGCTGAGCCAGGGACACTCTACACCTCTCAGCTACACTGCATACGGCTACTGGGTGTACTGTGCTCTTTACAAAACACAAAAAAAAGGTTTTGTTATGTTTGTCGACTAGATAGCAGCCTGAACGCACAAATATTTATTTCACAGAGATCACATTTTTGCCTCGAGGGCTCAGGTGGCTGCAGCGGATTGAAGTTGGCATGTTGCCCCTAAGCTATGACTGTGCAGGGACAAACCCAGCTACTCAGTAAGCTGGTCTGATCTTTGTAAAGCATCATAGGCTTGGGAAAACATCAAACTACAGTCTGGCTTTGTCTGAGCAACATTAGGGAGTTAACAGTTTAAGTTGTATCCTTATTGTCTGTATCGTACTAAACAATTTAGTTTACTTACAGTATCTGCAAGATCAATAAAAAGATAATTTTTTGTAACCCACATATCTACATTTAGTTTGTTCCCCTGTTGTATGCAGTGGTGGAAGAAGTATTCAGACAACTTACTGAAATAAAAGTAGCAATACCACACTACAAAATACTCCGTTGCAGTCAAAAGCCCTCCATTCAAAAACAACAACTTTAATTACAAGTACTGGCAACAAAATGTATAATGTATTAAAATTAAAGTAGTGATTATGCAAAATGGCTCCTGTCAGTTTTATGTTATCTTATTACTGGGTGATTATTATCGATGTATTCATTGTACTTCAATGTTGTAATTGGTCCAGATGGAGCTAATTACATAATAGTTCCTTCCTGCCAGCGTATAATCTACATTATTACATCATATTTTATGAACTGATCGCATGTTTTGGTTGCTAAATCTAAAGTAACTATAGCTGTGAAATAAATGCATAATGGAGTAAGTACAAAAAATCCCCTTTAAAATGGAATAGAAGTAAATAGAAATACTCAAAGTAGAAGTACCTCAAAATTGTGCTTAGGTACCGTACACAAGTAAATGTACTTCTTTACTCAATCACCTTAAGGAATCCAATAAGTCACACTGTCAGGAGTGGCTTTGCCACTTAGAACCAGCTTTGAAGTTATTGTACAATAATAATCTAGTAAAGTTTGTGGTCAGGGGATATTCTAAAAGGGAGATTATGAGCATATGTAAGGACTAACTGTAGGGACTGTAGGGACGGTATGTATGTAAGGACACCAACTCACATCCATGTGCTGAACTCCGTTACACAATTTAAAAACTGCTCTAAAGACCCATCTTTATAAAATTAACCTATGCACTCTAACTGCCTTAACATCATCTCACGTTTTTTAACTGTTGATAATAATTCATTTCTGAGCCTTGTCCTATCTAATGTTGACTGTGCTGATGTTTTATTAATGCTTCATTGTTTTTGAATGCTTTTATTACTATACTTAATGTAAGGTGACCTTGAGTGTCACGAAAGGTGCCATTAAATAAAATGTATTATTATTATTATTATTATTATTATTATTATAAAAGGTATATCTTAGCATTTGACTCAGGAATAGGCTAAGTGCTGTGGTGAAAGTAGTATTGAGATCTTTTGATTTAGGGGAAACTGTACCGAATTCTTTGTTTACAGGTATTGTCTATGTAAATGCATCAATGCCAGTGGTGCTAGAGGGCCAACACATCCTCAAACCTAAACAAAATTATAGGTCCATTTCCAAAGACAACGAAAACGACACATACAGCCATTTTATTTACTGTTGCACGCTGGAGGTTTAATCATGTGACCGTTATCATGTGACTCTTCTATTTGACGTAACAGGCGCAGTTTTAAACACATTCAATGTGAAACGCAACTAGGCTAATTTGGGCAACAAAAATACTTAGTTAGGGTTAGTAAAACATCAGGGATTGGCTGAAAATAAGTCACGTAAAACTACTAAAATGAGGACGGTAAAACTTGGTTAATTTCAAAATGAAAGTTGACCTTTGGTTTCACAAGTGACACGAACCCTGGTTGTCTGAGTTAAAGTCCTGTGTTTGTTTGACCAACCAACCAACCACCCCAACCTCCCTCCTAATGCAAAATTTGGCGCTCTTATACTTTGTCACCTCACTTCCTCATTTGCTCTTGTGATAATTTCTACAGCTACGAGAGGGTGCGCCTAACAAGAAACGTTATTGTCGGTCATTTTGAGGATTTGAGCATTACTAAAACAGGCAATGGAAATTCACATGATCAACACTCACTTAGAGGCAGGGGGGGCTGTAAAAAATTCCTGCTCTCAGGCCCATTATGAGCCAGCCCTGCCAGTGTTGGCCAAAGAGACAGACAGAGGAGGCCGGGATTGTCACAGACAGAGCAGGGATTGTGTATTGCTGATCTGTCACCTAACTGCAGCGATAGAATGCAGACAGTAGGCCGTAATTATTGTTTGTAGCCCGTTGTTTGCCAGTGCCACAGTTTAGGCCAAATAGCTCCCATTCTTGGCAATGTTTGGAATTTATCGTTTGGTTCTTTTATTTTTGTTGCTGAGGTTCCCGTTTCTCTCCAAAGCAACAACACTGCAGGGGAGCTCATTAAAACATTGTACAACAGGACTAGAAGAAGAATCAAATAAGAATCAACATTATTCAAAGTCAGTCAGCCTGTAATGGGAAAGGGCATCAGATAAGTTAAATCTTGTTTCTGGGTGTCATCGCTTCAAAACCGTAGGCACTGGGCAGCAAAAAGGCATCCTTTGTTTCATCTCCCATGATGGTGAATCACAGACCCGTGCACCCAGTAGCCATAGCAATCGTCCAACATTATTTTCCAGCGTTGAAACCCAGACAGAGACAGATTCAGGGGCTGCCCTGTTTACAGAGATGAACTCTTACTGGAAATGAATGATATATTATTTATAAAGTTGCAAAATTGCATGTTTGTAGTGTGCAGTTTGCAACAGCGTGTCCATATCTTACATTAAGTTCATTTTTTGTTTTGCTTGTTTGGTTTTTTGGTCGGACAAATTGGTTGGCTTCTTTGTGGGGCATGACATGGCAGATTTAGTGGAGGGAGTGCTGCAGCACAATGTGTCTGTTGCGCCTCAGTGAATGTATGGAGATCAGACGGAAGTAAATCTAAATGTAACGAAGTATGCCTGTATATCCACGCTACTCTCCCCCACTAACCCCCAAATGTGCTTATGTCAAGTCTGTGCATGGTAGTCGGGTTATTTCAGTGGTGAAAATAAAGTAAGTATAGTATAAAGTATATTTACTCAAGTAGTATTTCAATGTTCTTCTACTCCACTAGTTTATCTGACAACTGGATTAAGATTTTACAGAAAAATAAAAAAGATCATTTAATTGTTGTGTTAAGATTAAAGCTGAAGTTCCCAGCCATTTTGGCAATGTCTAGTGTGGGCCCCTTGTCACATTTCATGTCTATAAATTATTAGCAGCTCAATCAAAGAGGCATTTGCCATCTTATCTTCTCAAATGGTTAGAAACCACTGGACTAATACAGTTAATTATATTTTATTAATATATATATAAACTAGACCCACCTTGACCAGCTACACAAGTAAATGTCATACATAATAATATATATCACATGGGCCATTTTCCTACAGAAAGAGTACTTTTACTTTTGATACTTTAAGTACATTTTGCTGATAATACTTCTGTAGTTTTAAGGACTACTTATCACTTACTTGTAATTGAGTATTTAAATTTGTTCATTAGTACTTTTAATTAAGTAAAGAATCTTAATCTACCTCTAGTTATGAGGAATTTTCTTATCTCTTTATCTGAAGCAACTGTACTGGAACTTAAGCACCAGCTTTTCTGTCAGTGGTCAGCAAAATGGGCAGAGTAATGACGACAGCTGTTCATTTCAGGGAATGGAGGTTTTACGCTGGATAGCTTTCGACCATGGTAACAACAGAGGAATTCAATTGCGGGGGCTATTTTCCAAATCTCCATAGTGACTGACAAAACCCTTGGAAAGTATCCAGGAATAGCCACTTTGTAAAGTCCTCTCTCACTTTCTTTGTCTCCCTCTTTCTTTGTCTCTCTCAGCATGTGTGTGTTTGCACGGTGTGATTGGGTCAGGGACTAGGAGCGGAAACAAGGAAAGAATAACTTCCCAGCATTTGCTTATGTCATTAGCCAAAATCTTCATGTATAATTTGTCAAATATACAGCATCAAATTCTCAAATGAATTACACCTAGCCAATAAAAACACATACCCTTTTAAGGATAATGTCCACTGGTTACACATAACTTAAGCCAGTCTGTCACTAAGTGTCATATACATATGCCAGGCTGCATCAGGGGGCATCACTCCGACCGACTGACAGCTGCAGATGACACTCACCCTCTCCTCTGTGCACTCACCTGCATCAGGATGAGTGGATAAGACTGAGACAAACCCTTCAAGTGTGAAGGGAGAAAAGAAATGACATGTATGATACCTAATCATACCTCACCATTTTTAACATATTTACATGATTATTTGTTGGGATTTGAGAGAAACCTTATATAATTCAGGGCTGGAGTTGGGACTCTGGCGCTCTTGCTGTACTTTAGTTCTAAGAATAAATGGAATATTGTAAGCCTCAAAGGCTCATTCAGAATTCACATGCTTCTCTTAGTTAATAATAACCTCATGAAAGTCGAACGTCACCACAGGCTAGATACTTTAAGGCAATAATCATAAATATGATAATTTTCACCAGTTTGTATCTCACCCCCAAATGTAATGAGACAGTAGCCTGGCTCCGCCCTCCTACGTACTTCCGCTCAATTTTCATTTTCCTTCAGTACTCCGTCTGGGTTTGCGGTATAGTCTTGGGTTTTCTCCGGCCAAATATTTGGCGGTCCAATCAGCGAACAGAGGGAGAAGCTGAGAACAATGACGTTGAGGTTCGGTAACCTTCGGTGAGTTCCGTAATGGCGGCGGAGATAAATGCGAGCGAAGCCATTTGGTCCATTGTGGCAACGCTGCCGAATATCCAGAAGTTAAAGCCCGAGCAAGAACAATCTTTGCTGAGTTTTGTTGGTGGCCGTAATGCTGTGGCTCTCCTCCCCACAGGGTTTGGGAAACGTTTGATTTTCCAGCTTCACAACTAGTGGTGAAGGAGTTGGCTAAGGCGAACGCTAGCGATGCTAAGCCGACGTCACGACCAAACGTTAGCGATTGGTTATGACCAGTGTTGGGCAAGTTACTTCCAAAATGTAATACATTATAGATTACTAGTTACTGTCATTTGAGAGTAATTAGTTATATTACAATATTACTGTCTCTGAATTGTAATGCGTTACACTACTTTTGCATTACTTTTGAGTTACTTTTACCAAAATAACAGGGGAAGTTTGATTTGGCAGCTAGCTTGTGAATCCACTTTAATACATCATATCCATCCATCCATCCATCTTCGTCCGCTTATCCGGTAACGGGTCGCGGGGGTAGCAGCTCCAGCAGGGGACCCCAAACTTCCCTTTCCCGAGCCACATTAACCAACTCCGACTGGGGGATCCCGAGGCGTTCCCAGGCCAGGTTGGAGATATAATCCCTCCACCTAGTCCTGGGTCTTCCCCGAGGCCTCCTCCCAGCTGGACGTGCCTGGAACACCTCCCTAGGGAGGCGCCCAGGGGGCATCCTTACCAGATGCCCGAACCACCTCAACTGGCTCCTTTCGACGCGAAGGAGCAGCGGCTCTACTCCGAGCTCCTCACGGATGACTGAGCTTCTCACCCTATCTCTAAGGGAGACGCCAGCCACCCTCCTGAGGAAACCCATTTCGGCCGCTTGTACCCTGGATCTCGTTCTTTCGGTCATGACCCAGCTTTCATGACCATAGGTGAGGGTAGGAACGAAAACTGACCGGTAGATCGAGAGCTTTGCCTTCTGGCTCAGCTCTCTTTTCGTCACAACGGTGCGATAAATTGAATGTAATACCGCACCCGCTGCGCCGATTCTCCGACCAATCTCCTGCTCCATTGTCCCCTCACTCGCAAACAAGACCCCAAGGTACTTGAACTCCTTCACTTGGGGTAAGGACTCATTCCCTACCTGGAGAAAGCACTCCATCGGTTTCCTGCTGAGAACCATGGCCTCCGATTTAGAGGTGCTGATCCTCATCCCAGCCGCTTCACACTCGGCTGCGAACCGATCCAGTGAGTGCTGAAGGTCACAGGCCGATGATGCCATCAGGACCACATCATCCGCAAAAAGCAGCGATGAGATCCCCAGCTCACCGAACTGCAACCCCTCTCCACCCCGACTACGCCTTGATATCCTGTCCATAAATACTACAAACAGGATTGGTGACAAAGCGCAGCCCTGGCGGAGGCCAACCCTCACCTGAAACGAGTCCGACTTACTGCCGAGAACCCGGACACAGCTCTCGCTTTGGTCGTACAGAGATTGGATGGCCCTGAGAAGGGACCCCCTCACCCCATACTCCCGCAGCACCTCCCACAGTATCTCCCGGGGGACCCGGTCATACGCCTTCTCCAGATCCACAAAACACATGTAGACCGGTTGGGCATACTCCCAGGCTCCCTCCAGGATCCTTGCAAGAGTAAAGACCTGGTCCGTTGTTCCACGACCAGGACGGAATCCGCATTGTTCCTCTTCAACCTGAGGTTCGACTATCGACCGAACCCTCCTTTCCAGCACCTTGGAGTAGACTTTACCGGGGAGGCTGAGAAGTGTAATACCCCTGTAATTGGCACACACCCTCTGGTCCCCCTTTTTGAAAAGGGGAACCACCACCCCGGTCTGCCACTCCTCAGGCACCGTCCCCGACTTCCACGCAATGTTGAAGAGGCGTGTCAACCAAGACAACCCCTCCACACCCAGAGCTTTAAGCATTTCTGGACGGATCTCATCAATCCCTGGGGCTTTGCCACTGTGGAGTTGTTTAACTACCTCAGCAACTTCCACCAGGGAAATTGACGACAATCCCCCATCATCCTCCAGCTCTGCCTCTACCATAGAGGGCGTATTAGTCGGATTTAGGAGTTCCTCAAAGTGCTCCTTCCACCGCCCTATTACCTCCTCAGTTGAGGTCAACAGCGTTCCATCCTTACTGTACACAGCTTGGATGTTTCCCCGCTTCCCCCTCCTGAGGTGGCGAACGGTTTTCCAGAAGCACCTTGGTGCCGACCGAAAGTCCTTCTCCATGTCTTCTCCGAACTTCTCCCACACCCGCTGCTTTGCCTCTTTCACGGCAGAGGCTGCAGCCCTTCGGGCCCTTCGGTACCTTGCAACTGCCTCCGGAGTCCCCTGGGATAACATATCCCAGAAAGACTCCTTCTTCAGTCGGACGGCTTCCCTGACCACCGGTGTCCACCACGGTGTTCGTGGGTTGCCGCCCCTTGAGGCACCTAAGACCCTAAGACCACAGCTCCCCGCCGCAGCTTCAGCAATGGAAACTTTGAACATTGTCCACTCGGGTTCAATGCCCCCAGCCTCCACAGGGATGCACGAAAAGCTCCGCCGGAGGTGTGAGTTGAAAGTCTGTCGGACAGGGGCCTCCTCCAGACGTTCCCAGTTCACCCGCACTACCCGTTTGGGTTTACCAGGTCTGTCCAGAGTCTTCCCCCACCCTCTGACCCAACTCACCACCAGATGGTGATCAGTTGACAGCTCTGCCCCTCTCTTCACCCGAGTGTCCAAAACATACGGCCTCAGATCAGATGAAACGATTATAAAATCGATCATTGACCTTTGGCCTAGGGTGCTCTGGTACCAAGTACACTTATGAGCATCCCTATGTTCGAACATGGTGTTCGTTATAGACAATCCATGACTAGCACAGAAGTCCAACAACAAACAACCACTCTGGTTTAGATCAGGGAGGCCGTTCCTCCCAATCACGCCTCTCCATGTGTCTCCATCATTGCCCACGTGCGCGTTGAAGTCCCCCAGCAGAACTATGGAGTCCCCCACTGGAGCCCCATGCAGGACTCCATTCAAGGTCTCCAAGAAGGCCGAATACTCCGAGCTCTTGTTTGGTGCATACGCACAAACAATAGTCAGATACATCATAGATTATTCATATTTTGTATAATTAATATAAATATGCAAAGTAACTAAAGCTATAAAAAAATAGATAAGTAAAACGTATAATAGGCAATTAGGAGAAAATGAAAATACTCAATTAAAAGGCATTGTTGTAAAATGTTTGTTTATAGCACTTGAATAAGAAATTCATGTTGTTTAGTTTAAAACACTCTAAAGGAAATGTTCAATTATAGTGTGATTAAAACTCACTATTTACATTATTTACAGTACTTGATTTACAGCTGATTTGTGAAAAGGTAGCCTACACAACCTTATTTAACAGTAATTTAGTTTTACTGCGAACCGTCACAGGAAGTGCTTTTTATTTTGAAGTAAGCTACACGGAAGTTGTCTGTTGTGTAGCCTACTCTTGCTAGCTTACTGAGATGCAACATGTCCGTCAGGCTCAAGTTGTTCACTTTCTTGTTTACAAAACTGCAACATATTGAACAGTAAATGGTCACAGTAAAAGACAAGCGCTTTTGGTCGTCATTCGAAGCCATTCCACTACAGGCAGAGTTACTCTCCACGGCTGATAAAATGCAATGATATTTACGTGTAGCAAGCCTCAACATTAATTCCCGACATGTTTATATCTGTCAGCCGCTGACGTACCGTCACCTGTTGGGACATACATGCTGTCCGTACCGTCTCTGGTTCTGGCTCTGACCACGGGAACAGAAACAGGACAGCTCACTTCAACGCAGTGTAATAACTCCTGAAAATAATATCCATCTCGCAAATGTATCTGTCTCTGCAGTCATCTCAACCATCGAATACAGCGACAGGAAAATAATACGGCTTTTTTTTTTCCTGTGAAGAAATGTGTCGCGGTGTTGGTGAATTCTTAAAAAAAAACGCACCACTAAATGTTGCGTTAAAATGCGTTGTAACTCGCGTTACTGAGACTGTAACGAGTATAATATTACCGAAATTGAATTAGTAATGCGTTATATTACTGCGTTACAGCAAAAAGGAATACATTACTGTAATTGCGTTACTCCCAACACTGGTTATGACAGATCCAGAGTGGCTCTGGGCAGATCCAATAGTTTTAAACTTCAACAGAGTACCCGCCTTCAAGGAAGTTAACACTTGTCAATAGGCCTATGTCATACTTCCTGCTTCCTGACCGCGGAGTAGGGAATCAGAACTTCCGGTCGTTTCTAGCAACAATAAAAACAATGGCAGCCTCCGCCCGCAGTTGTTCTTGTAGCGTACCAGGTTGCTCTACATCAGGACGTAGACAGCCATACCTCAGCTTCCACGCTTTCCTGAAGGACGAAACACTCCTCAAGTCTTGGGTGAGATTAATAAGGAGGGATGAGGGTCCTTCTTTTAATAATCTCCGGGGCAGCACTTTCATTTGCAATTTGCATTTTGATAAGGGGAGCATCTACGTCTCGGAAAGTGGTCGGAAGAGACTTAAAGCCAATACTACACCAACCCGGTTTCCCTGAAATAACCGCCGGTAATCACGAACCTGCCTCAGACCACAACTATGCCCACACGGGTGTTGTGGATGTAGTGGATGCTGATGCTGTCAAAACCATCAGGCTACTGGAAGCTAAAGTGAGAGATCTAGAAAGCCAACTAAGGGACCTGTCCTGTGCACTTAACATCAATAGGTACTGTGCGACGGACGACGAATTCTGATTCTATACCCGCTTTCCATCTGAGAAAGTGTTTTGGTCGTTTTGGAAATCCATCGCCCTCTCAGCTTCCAGGTTAGTCTGGAGTAGAGCCCAGAGGACAACTGATGTCATGGCACTGGAGAAACCCAGACCTAACAGGAGACTGCAACTTGTTGACAAACTCTTTCTGTACTGCTGTCGCGTTGCTGTTGGGATGAAAGAGAAGGTGATAGCAGACATATTTGGCATCAGCACCACCACTGTAAGCAGAGTCATCATCACATGGGCCAACTAGCTGTTCCTTGTCTTGGGGTCAGAGCCAATTTGGATGACAAGGGAACGAGTGAAAGCAACAATGCCATCAAAGTTTGCCCAATACTGTCCCAACGTGCGAGTGATTCTAGAATGCACAGAAATCAGGTGTCAGGCACAACACCTTCAAAGGTCTGATTGGCATTGCCCCATGTGGAGTGTGTGTGTGTGTGTGTGTGTGTGTGTGTGTGAAACAGAGAGATCCTACCATCACTGTTGACTATATTTACTTGGCATTCAGGAGGTATGTGTTCATGTTCTGTATGTGTTGAAATAAAACAGATCAAGTTTATCCTTCATTGCAGTAATTAAGGATTCATTATGCCAAATTCTTTCCACTGTCAGGTCACTTTTTTGGCGCTTACCCACTGCTAGTACCAGCTCTACTCTACTCTACTCAGCTCGACTCGGCCGCGGTGCCCCATCTTCCATTGCAGATTTAGTACCGCCTCATGCCTGAGGCAAGCGTGGCTGGTCGTCATAGCAGCGCCGCAGGAAACTGTCGTGACCTAATGCGACACACACACAGAACGTCGAAAGTGTGTTGTTTTTTACTCTCGGCATGAAAAAAATGTAGTTTCAAAAGAAGTTGGAGGGAGCAAAAAAAACACTGCTGGTTATACTATTTAAAAATGGCGGGGTTTTTCAGGACACCCCCGTCTGTTACTAGTAATGATGACACAGTGATTAGTGATGATTCTCTCTGACCAATCAGTAGCCTGCAGGTTTTCACGTCACCTTTTGGTATCGCCTCAGTTCGCTTGGAACCTCGACGGAGATGATACTAAAAAAAAGTACCTGTTAGCCAGTTCCAGGGACTTTTTTTCATAATGGAAAACCAAAAAAGGCGAGTAGAGTCGAGGCGAGTCGAGCAGGTACCATGTAATGGAAAAACGCCATTTGTTGATGTCATGAAATCACACCATGACAAACCAGTGATGGTTAACTTGCCTTGCACTTGGCAGTAATATTTGTGTTTTTTTTTTTTTAGTTTGGCCTTACCATTAACAAACTTAACATGCTTGACTTCTGTTATACTGCTACATTTGGACATTTCACCTCAGCTAAGCCAAAGGGGGGTGGGGACATTGACATTACACAGGTCACTGTACTGATTTAACACTTCTGGCTCAAGGTCGATACCCCTTTTCATGGCAGATGTTTGCCGTACCCCCTTCATGATCCTCACTGCGAGAGCCTGAGCAGAGGACTCCCCTCTCAGAGTAAACACTTCACCAAATCTACTGGAAGTTAAACGGGGCTGCCGGACTTCCTTCCACATAGGATTCTCTGACTGCTCCCTTGTATGCTCTTCAATTAAACTAGCCAATTCAGAGGTGACTTCTAAACTCTGCAAGTGATAAAACTGGAGGTAATTGGAAACAAACTGTAGGTGTCGTTTAAATGTATAGCCTAACAAGGGGAGTTGTGGGAATGAGGGGGCTTCTGGGTGCTTAATGATTTCTTTGGATATTTCTGGCGGGCACTGATAAGACAGAACTGAACCTTGAGGGACTGGCCCAAAACTTAGAGTCCACTAAAGTTAGGTCGGGTCAGGTCTAACTTGCATATTGCATATTCCAGGTTGAGGTCGAAGATCTCGCAGTTCATCTCCAACAGACAGCACCGCAGGGTCAGGAAGGGATCCTACGAAGACAGGAACCATTAATCATTAAATGTTTTACACATGTCAGTGTCTCTTCTTTTGAACTTGTAGACCATATTTGTATGTCCTAATGAATAAAATGATAAATATACAGCACTTACCTGCGTAGGCTCAATACAGTGTTGATTTGACACTACTGGTGCCTAGGTGCCTTGGGTTTCCTCACCACAAGTTGGTCCCTGGGTTCAGGGCGAATCCCCTGGAGCAAAAAAAAAAAAAAGGGAAAAAATGCAGTCAAAAGTTTCAGAGAATATCAATATTTCCGCACATAAGTCATATTGTAAGTATACATCTACTTAAGTCAGTGTTAGTCACATGTCTAAATACTAGAACTATAAACTATTACTGAGTAGACCATAGAGGATGTTTGGCTAGACCTGAGGGATACACACAAACCTGTGTCATTGGTCGGTGACATGACTTGAGCTCACTGGTGCACGACAGAAGTGTTGGCACGCATTTCTCCCCTGTGAAGCTGTAGTGATGCGTCTGAAATAGGAGTGCAACCACATGATTGCATAACGCCTCTCCAGCAGCACATGAGCAGGAGCATCCATTTAACTGCACCGGTGTAACTGCACGCAGCACAATCTAGACATGGAGAACATACTTCAGAGATAGCTTGAATGTTCAAGCTACAGAGTAAAACTCATCTACATTTAAACTACTTTACACAAGGTAAATCATCTACCAACACAGTTAACATTTACCACATAAACATCAGTGGATTAAGGAACAAAATATGAGAATAGAGAATCTGCAACAGCAGATATAAAACCAAATCTGCAACCGCAGACATGAAACAGAACATTACAAACTGCAACAGCAGATTTGGACACAGAGACACAGAGACAGAGAGAGAGAGAGAGAGAGAGAGAGAGAGAGAGAGAGAGAGAGAGAGAGAGAGAGAGAGAGCATTTTGGAACAGCAACAAGAAACAATAATAATAAAAACACACACACTGAACGCACCTGAACCTGTGCAGGTCTTAAACCATGCTCTATTCATTAGGTGCTACATATTACGAATTTGAGGTGGGCCTATTGTCTGAATCCCAAAATGTAAATCTGGTTAACGTGGTCAGAAAGGTAGGCCTAAGTGTAACAGTCCCATTGATGCAAAAAAAAAGACTACGAAAAGCGAGTTAAGCATGTTGTTGTGCATGGATAGAGCATGATTTCAGACTCAGGCCTGGGCATCCTAGCACTGTAACCTGCAGGGTTTGAGGATCCTCGTTTTTCCTCATAGAACAGTAGCAGTTCGCCCTTCCATATTAACTAAATCTGACAGTAAGAGAGGGAAAGATTATCACAGCATACAGCAAAATGTCTTGGCATTGGTAGCCTATGACAGCCACCCAGCCATATTTAATTAATAATTCTCAACTATGTTCTATCAGTAGCCTGGAGCTTATGTGACATGCTGGCGACATTTACATGTACAGTAGGCAGTGCCTAGCTGCTACCAAGCTATGCTACCCAACATCTTGGGGCTCATCAGGCAAAGTTTCAGAGCCACTGAGAAACTAAATATGTATTCCTACCAATGATTGTAAATAATTTTTTTTCGATTAATTAAAAAGGATGTTTCATCTGACACACATGTATTATATTTATCTGACACATTCATGTGCTATATAAATACACATGACTTTGACATTCATGCTAGCTAGCGATAGCGTGTCAGCGGAATTCAAACACTTACCTCTGTAATTGAAAACGAATTTCTCCCAAAATAACTTGTATGTCTTCCTCAGTTTTGACATTTGAGTGTTCATTTACAATCCGAACCACATTGTCGTAGGTGACTTCAGGCAGGTTGTGGAGAGACTTGGTCCAGCGGTATCTATCGGGCTCCGCCATTGTAAAAAGCTAACCAGAAGAGCGATATCCCCACTCAGAAACGTTATTCCGGTCTTCAATTGTTGCTTGACATAGGCCTATGGAGAGTGGCCAGACTCTCTGTACGAATGAAATGTACGAGTCTGGTAGGACCTGGCTAATGAGACAGGAGATTACTGATGTGATTTTTTTGTATGAAAGGAAAAAAATGCGTTTGGAAAAATACCAAAAATGTATTACACTTACAAATTGTATGTTAAGGCAATCATCTGCGGTAGCTATACACTTATAACCAGGGCTTCAATCACAAACAACAAAGTTTGTGATTCAAATCTCTCTCCTGCAGTGTCATAATGAAGTTCTCACTGAGTCTGGGTTTTTAACTAACTCTATGATAAGAGTAAAAGCAGTCAGAAAATGAGACATTTGCTTACACATGACACTCAGAAAGATAGTTATTCTTGTCAGCATTTGATTTTTTTGCACATTTTCCCCATTTGAGAAATTCCTCTCAGACTAAAGAAAATCTTACTTAAAATGACATCTACAGTACAGATTATGTCATAAAGTTATCAGCTTAATGTCTGTTTGGCCACTTGGGGGCAGCGGAAACAGGTTGTGAACATGTCTATGGTTGTAAACCATGGATGTATTAAGAGAACATGTGAACACATACCGTTTAGTCCAATATTCACTCTCTTTAAGCTCTGCCCCCACTCCCATGTATTAGCATACATCCCGGGTCACAGCATAAATGTCTCTAACAGATAATTAGCTAACTTAAGCTAACTGCCGATGTTTGGAAAACCCCAGAAGGTAGTGTAACAACGCGTACCGCCGTTTCAATGATATTTCCAGAATCCTCAAGTACTCTTCTAATCATCTAGATGACAAGATATTCCGCCCGCTGAATTACAAATATATATGCTTCCAAGTTGTGACTCAGACTCTGTTTACTATCCAGGTAGCCGGTGTGCCGCCATCTTTGTTTTGATTCGGGAAGTTGCAACTCGAGGATGTTTTTTTTTTTTTTTTATGATTCTCGAAATACCTTCAGAGCAAAAGTAGTTGTGTTATTGTTTTGAAACGACCTGGGTTTTTCAAACATTGTTGCTCAATCGTCTTTTAGACAAATTGACCCGAACAAAGAGTGACCCAAATAAACGCAACTGTGTTTTAACAGAAAGCCTGTTACAAACCTGGGGAGTTGAGTTAGAGAGAAGCTGTTTTCTAACAGTTTTAGTAGGCTTTTACAATTACAGTATGAACACAATCTAAAAAATGAAACATGGTTTATTGAATATTGAATTAAAATG
This sequence comes from Sander lucioperca, assembly GCF_008315115.2. NCBI lineage: Eukaryota > Metazoa > Chordata > Actinopteri > Perciformes > Percidae > Sander > Sander lucioperca. The sequence continues at coordinate 7,752,358 of NC_050181.1, read as the reverse complement.
ATTACAGCTAAAACAAGCTTTGTTAGAAGCTGCCTTATGAATTTAGGAATTTTCTTGTCACAGAATAAACAGTTCTCAATTGGCATACAATAGTCCTTTGTTAAAACCCTGAGAGAATCCACAGTAATCACTGAACATGCATTGCACAGATTCAGAGTTCTAGAAGAATCCAAACAAGCAATAAAAAAATATAACAAGATATCAAATCTGCTTTCCTTGGCAGATACAGTAATTTCTCTGATGTATTGCACTATATTCAATAAGAAACTAATGACTTAGCTACTTGTAGGCCTATGCTTGTAATAATATATACAGTGATGTACAGTCAGGAGAATTGCACCCAAAAATGTTTTAAAAAGTTGTTCATCTGCTGATAATGTTATATTCTATTTTTGATTTTGTAATTACTTAGGCTACTTACTTAATTATCTCTGTGATGGATCTCAGCCACCACCAAAAACACAGCATTGCAGTTAATGTGTGTAAACGTATATTTTTGATTTTATTCAAACATAAATAAGAGGCACAACTCTCTTCAATCACCACACATGTCTGTAGGTCTGGTGGGGCTTTAAGAAAAGTTTTTGTTCATGATTATTTGAGGAAACACAAAACATTTCTAGCTGCATTACAACAAAATAACCATAGCCAAGACTGACAGCACACGCAGGACCAGTGTCTGTGAATATTTCTATGAAATAAATATCCTGCTTTTATAGTATGGGGCAGTATTGGCCACATCTCACAGGTAGCGTGTCAAGGGAGTCTTGTGATTGCAGTACACGTCCTCCTCCACTAGATGTCCGTCTTGCCTTTGCCACAGCTGAGGACTCCCCCTCAGGATGCACTTTACTGTCAGTCATTTTAAACTCAACTGATGCAAATGAAGACAGACTACCATTTTTACTTGCCCAGGTTTTGGACGTATCAATCGTAGGTGACACCCTGAAACCCCTCCCTTTGACACTGCTTACATCTTTTTTCACACTTTTGACACTGGAATCATCCAGAAAGGGGTCAGAATCGCTTCCATGTGGCATGTTGTAGTAGGTGCACTTCGGTGTTAGAGGCTTCGCCATCTCTTCAAGCTCTGATGAGGATATGGCTTCAAGAGGTTTGTGCTGGGATTTCCAATGCGATGGGGAATCCTTGCTAGTGTTCTCCTGATCTGTATCTATAGATGTGCTATCTAAATGACTGTACATTCCCAGGGAGACTGGAGGTGATTTTCTGATGAGGTGATTCTCCTTGAGCAGCCATCTACCTTGGTCGATCAAAACCCCATCATCTGAGTCTTTTTCTGGGGTGAAAGAAATGCACCGTGTGGTCTCTGTGGCAGGTTCGGCATCTGCCTTTTGTGAGCTCGCAGCACTGAAATAAGACAGATCCTCCTTTGAGGCTTTGGTGCCTGAGTCAGAAGAGATCCTCCCTTCACTTTTGAATGGGGCATTTTGCAAGACTTCTGTATTACTTGCAACAGACAGTTTGGAGTTAGCTCGCTTTGCAACAGACAGTTTGGTGTTAGCTCGCTTTGCAACAGACAGTTTGGAGTTAGCTCGCTCCGCATGTGTTCTCCTGTTAGGGATATCAGTCTTACGTCTGCAGAATGGAGAACCCTCTTCTCCACTCTCAGTGACAATATCTACAGACTCCTGAGTTTTATATCCACCACTCTCCGACGTTTCTGGCCTGTAATCAGACAAATCTGAAGTGCTCGGGCTCGGGAGACACTTTAAGCCGTACAAAACATCCTGTCTACTTTTTGGAATAACAGTTAGTTTAGTTTGTGTAACTCGAGCGTTATCTGGCTCTATCCTGATTTTCCCCTGAGTGTCGTACGTGAATATAAGTGAAGAGGACTGCAGGGCAGAGTTAACAAAGTCAAGTAATTCCTGTGATATTTCCGCTGGATGTTGTAGACTGCTGCTTCCTTCCTCGGGAGGCTCCCCTCCCTCATCTATTTCAAGTTCATTAACAGTGTCTGTTCCATTACCTTTATCATCCTCACACTGACCCTCAGAGGAATATTTGGTTGACGATTCAGTGTTGTGTTCTGCTACCTTTGCGTCTCCATTTGCTTCATCACAGCTACTCTGCTGCTGCAAATACGAGGCCTCCTCTAGTAGTTTTTTACCATCTGTACTACTAGTAATACTGTCTGCATCATCAGTACCATTTTCTTCCTGTACCTCATCCTTTGATTCTTGCTCTTCATCCTCGTCTAACCCATCATTTGACTCATTACTTTTGTGTTCTTCATCATCTTCCCTCTCCTCTTCATCTAGCATTTGCCCTGTTTTCATATTTTCTTCAACCTCCTCTACAACTTCTTTCTCTTCTTCTGATTCTTCCTCAAGACTATTTACTGTTTTCTCTAGCTCTTTCCTGCTCTCCTCACCCTCGCCATACCTTTCTTCCTCTTCTATATTCTTATCAATGTCATCTTCTTCCTCTTCCTCATCTGTAGTCCCCCTTTCTTTTATATGTATAACCTCAACGTCCTCACCATCCTCCCCCACCTCTTGTTCTCTCTCTTCTTCCTCCTCATCCTCCTTCTCATTGTCTTCCTCACTAACCACCTCGTCCTCTTCCTCATCTCTTTCCTCAACAACATTTTCTTCATCTTCCTCACCTTTCTCCTCAATAACCTCCTTCATTTCCTCTTCTTTGTTTTCCACCTCAATACATTTCTCTGCTTCCTCCTCAACGTCTTCAGTAAAGGCACCTGTTTCTTGTTCCTCCTCCTCCTCCTCTGCTTGTTCAATATCTCCTACTTCCTCTTCTTCATCTGTCTCTCCAATAACCTCATCTGCTTCTTCCTCTTCCTCTTCCTCTTCCCCCTCCTCCTCAACTTCGTCAATAAAAGCATCCGCTTCTTGTTCCTTCCCCTCTTCCGCTTCTTCAGTATTTCCTACTTCTTCTCCTTCATCTGTCTCCCCAATAACCTCATCTGCTTCTTCTTCCTCTTCCTCCTCCTCCTCAACTTCTTCAATATTTCCTACTTCTTCTCTTTCATCTGTCTCCCCAACAACCTCATCTGCTTCTTCTTCCTCTTCCTCCTCCTCCACTTCTTCAATATTTCTTACTATCTCTCCTTCATTTGGCTCCCCAATAACCTCATCTGCTTCATCTTCGTCCTCCTCCTCCTCCTCCTCCTCCACTTCTTCAATTATATTTCCTACTTCCTCTCCTTGATCTGACTTCTCAATAACCGCATTTGCCTCTTCTTCAATCTCTTCACCTTGCCTCAGCTCAGTTCTACATTCCTCCCCCCTTTCTTCTTCATCAACCTCATACTCCCCTTCCTCTGTCTCCTCAACACCCTCTCTCTCATCTGTCTCTTCAACACTATCATCCTCTCTTGCTGGTTGAACTTCTGCATCCATTAATCCCTCCTCTGCTTCTTCTAATTTCTGCCCCTCTTCCTCTTCATCCACTGTCATCTGTCCCTCTGCCCCTCCATCTACTTCCTGAAGAGATCCCTCCTCCTCCTCTACACTTCCCTTTTCCTTTTCTGATTCCTCCTCTCCCTTGACATCCACTTCTGTCACTGCCCCCTCTTCTGCATCTTCCTTTTCTGCCTTTTCAGTCTCTTCACCACAACCATCATCACCATCATCATCATTATCATAAACTATCTCTTTTGTATGTCCATCCTCTCTGTCATTCACTACCTCCCTATCCTCTATGTGTTCCCCTTCTTCCTTGTCATTTTCTTTCTCTATTAAGGACTCATCTCTTTCTGTCTGGGATATTTTTGATTCTTTATCAGGTTCTTGCTCTGACTCGGTCGTCATCTTGGCCTGTTCAGTATACACAGATTGCATTTTCTTTAAGTTATCTATCTCTCCATTATCATCATCCTGTTTTGTTTGAGTAGTGTCCTCAGCCATGCAGGTAGTGTCAGGCTCAGGTGATTGTTTTGTTTCATCGCTGCATTCTTCAACAAATGTTTCCACATCTTCCTCTGAGTCCGATTGGTTTCTTTCAGTTTCTACAAAAGTGCTGTCCTCTACAGGGTAAAAACTTTTAGCTTGTTGGATTGTTGAAGAAATCTCTGCTCTGAGGTCTTGCGGCATATTTAGCTCATCCATCAGCTCGTCAAGATCCTCAAATGCATCACCCCCTTCGGAGAAAAGATCCAGGGCAAATTCTGTTTCTGAAACTTTGGAAGACAGCGGTTCACTGTCAAGCCTTTCCCTCAGAATCTGGAAATCCTTCCAGCGTTCTCTGAACTGAGAAGATGCTCTGCTCTGTAGATCCGTCAAACTTGCCCTCAGCTCTTCCTCGTCCTCGATGGCAGAAATCTTTTGCAGGGATTCCAACATCAGCATGGCCTCTGAGGGGCTTCTTGATTGGGTGCAGTCTCCCGGCGCAGATCCTGTTAGGTTATCTCGCAGAGTCATCACTGATAAGAATGACACAAAGGCTTTACATGACGAGCCTAACACTGACGCCACTTGTGTTGAGAAATCAGGAAGGCTGTTGGACTTCTCAAGGTTGGATGTTGTGTTGGTTTCAGATGCACTTCTGATGCAGTGAATAGATGAATAAAGTTCCCGCAGGACAGGTTTTATCTTTGCTCTTGAATCCAAAATGTTGGATTTAGATGAAGGTGCTTCATTGTCAGCTGGAACGATGGCCTCTGCAGATTTGTGTGGCTTCAGTCTGTTCTCCTGGTGCACAGGGTCGTCTCTGACACTCGGCATTGAAACACATAAACCTCTCACATATCGTTCATTGTGCAGCAGAGCTGTAGTTTCATGACAATGAGGTACTGATAGACAGGACACTGATGCCTTGACAGCCTCTCCGGGCGATGGATAATACTCATCCTGATGAGTCTGGCATTCACTATTTTCATCTAATTCAGAATCACCGCCTATCTGAAACACAATTTTTGTCCGAGGCTCTGATTCAGCTATGATGGCCTCCTCAGTGTATGGCACTGGGTCTGGGCTGACTTTCTCCAACCAATTCTCAACATATTGGTGGATTTCAGAGGGTGAAGGATTGAGAGAGGGCATCGAAAAACTCTCACTCAACTGTAAAGACTGTTTAGGTGATGGTATTATGTTTCCAGTCATGACTTTGGGCTTGCTAATTGTCTTTTTGTCAGGATAAAGTGATTTTTTGGTTTGTAAAATGTCTGACATGTTCTTCTTCATTTGAGGCCTTCCAGTTGGAGTATTTACATTATGGCCATTATATTTAGCAGCTGCTTTACTCACGTTTTGTCTCTTAGGTGTAGTCATTTTTAAGGCTTCCTCTTTCCTGGGCGTCTTTTCATCTGTACTCACTTTCTTAATTTGAGGCTTTTCTGCTCCTCTACTCTTCTGACCACTTCTAGCACTTTCTGATGAACTTAAAGCCTTTTTTTCCACACTGGCATTGCTGCTGAGCTTGTCTGGAGATGAATGTTTGCTATTATTTGAGGGGCTTACAATGCTTTCCTTTTGTTTTTTACCTGAGCTGCTTGTTGAAGTTGAACTCTTCTGATTCTGAGCAGGTTTAATCATCTTTTTCTTTGTCTCACGTTTAGTTTTGTCTTTTCTTACTGTCTCCTGTATTTGGGAGTTTGTTGCAGTGATCTCATGTGTTGGGGTTGGCTCTGATGACAATGATAACATCTCCTCTTTCTGTCTTTGTAGTGAGTCAGTTGTGGGTGGCTGCCAGCTAAAATCTACATCACAATCATTGCTGGGTGAACGCTGCCCTGAGTCAATGGATGGTTTATTTTCTGTCGCTGGAGTGGCACATTGCGAAGGTTCACCATCTGCGCTATGTTTCTCATTTGCAAAATAGTTGTTGTAGCAGCCTTGACTCTCATAAATATGCATCACGGTCTCTGTAACCTCCATCCCGTTATTCTGTATCTGAAGGACCTCAGCTACTCCTGACGAACTGATAGAGGAGTGGGAGCCTTTGTTGCCCGCCCCTACAGACGCTGTTTTGCGAGGTTTTGGGATTGGCCTTTTGCTGCTGCTGCTGCTGCTGCTGCTGTGTTTGACAACGCAGTATCCTTCAGTTGTCTCACCATCAGGCGTCCTCTCCATGTAGGAATAATGTCCCAGTGTGCTCTTCTGAACCCCTGACTCTCTCACTGTCTTCACACTCTCAACAGACGCCTTCTTCGTAACTTGCGGAGGACCTGGCGTAGGAGTGCATTTGAAACCAGTTTTTGCTTTTCCCAAGGCCGTGGAAGTGTAGCCCTCAAATGCTCGCTCGTCGTTAAAGCCGACACCAGCTCCAGTTTCATCTTCACTGAAGCTAGAGGAATCTTTGGCAACGCCGTTGTTTATGTCAAGTGAGCTGTTGCCCGACGCAGATATCGAGGCACAAACTGTCCCCTTGCTAAGGCTGGAGCGGCTGAGTGTGGTAGTCCAGTGGAGCATCTCTTCCTCTTTAATGGTCAGACGAACTTTCATCTCCACTGTCATGCTGCCATCTTGATTCACACGGAAAGACTTTTCGATGTCATCGTCCTGAGGTACAATGCCAGCATGATGCTCGTTATCTACCCTCCCGGTTCCATGTGTCTCCATTGATTTGTGACGATGGTTGACCTCTGTTTTAAATGATCCGTTGTGGTGAAGCAGGTGGCTGTTTGGGCTTCCATTTCGAGAGTTCTTTATCTGGTTGACAATATATCTCTCTGATGATAAGGAAAAATTCCTTGAGCCTCTTCCACTCGACAAAGATTTGTTGTTCTCTTTGATTGGAGGTGTTTTATGAAAATACAGGTGTTTGTGAAAGAGAGGGGGGGAGACAAAAAGAAGAAAAAAATTAAGGACATTATAAAAGCTTCATGGAGTATTCATATTGTGTTGGTTAGGACAGATAAAACCATAAATGTCAGTTAGATAATTAACAGTTAGATACCATTAGAAAGGGTGTAAGTGCAAGTTTTCATCCTTTCTTTGTGTTCTTTGCATTTTCAATTACTGGCTATGCTATCTTAAATAATAAGATGAGCACATAGACATTTTGCATTAGGACTGTCAAAGGTCGATTTACAGTATGAATTGGTTAACACTCACGAGTTCTGGGCTGCAACATAGATGGTTCCACAGTATCCATGTACATTACTTGTGCCATCTGGCCCGCTCCTTGAAAACTGTAGTTTCCTAATCTGAATGGCTCGTTGCCCGCTGCCACAACAACTCCAGAGCACAGGATAAGTCCTGCAAGACTATCAAGCTAAAATAGGAGCAGAAACACTTTTCATTACACACTAGACACTTTAAATTGGTCACATACAATCACTCATTATATTGGACTCCTAGATACTTGTAAACTGAAAAAAAGACTTTCAATTTGCATCGAAAAAAATTGCTTGACATTTCTTTGGGCCACAAGTTGTCCTAAAACAGACCAGGGATCACAGATGATAAGGCATTTCTAGAGGAATAAGATGCATTTAAAGGTTTGCATTAACAGGAAGCCTGCTCTCGTGCCTTTAGCAGGAAGCCTGCTCCTGTTAAAGGACACATGGAAAGAGGGATTAGCCTATCACTAGGGGGTAGAGAACTTGATAGGACCTCTTAGCACTTCTTGGAAGACTTATAATGTGTAAAATAACAGGGTAAAAGCCTTGATTCCTAATTCCTAAAATACAAGTTACAGTGAAAAGTAAGCCCATAACAGTTGTTTGTTTTAGTTACTTCGGCAGTTTGTGTACATGAATAAAGTATCACTCAGTATTTCAAAGCCTGCTTCAATAAAAGCTCAGTCAGACATTCCACAACTATAAAAATTCATTGTTCCATCAAGTACTTCTTGACGACCTCCAAATCTTGATGCTTCTTTAGACTTTGAAAACTCTGGGACAAGCGAGTAATTGGACCTTGAGTTGAGACTGTTTTGTCAAGAACTGATAAACTCACTGTGTTTTTGTTTGTGTTTATTTGTGTCTGTCTGTTCACAGCTTTCTTCAGCCTTATGGACTATATATACAACTATCCTATTTGTGTAACCCAGACATACATTTGCTTAAAATAGCCTTAAGATCCTTATATAGAAAGTATATTCAAGGACAACTGTTACAGCAGAGGTACCATGGATTCACACTGCATGGTGCTAATTGGAAAGTAAGACTCACCTTGAACTAGGGGGGCGGTAACATAAATATATCCAATCAAAAAAATCACTATAAGCACTGTAACTGTAGCTAGTGGGCAGCTAGCAGAGCAAAATCATAGTAGAACAGTTGTGTTTGGATTTCAGCTGGCAAAAACTTTGTTCACATTTTCAAAAGTAGAGGTTGAGGTCTAATATACTATTATTCCTTTTTCTCTCATCCTCCTCCCTATTTAACAAAGTGGATGAGGGAGGTAAACACTCCTCGCTGAACAGTGTTTTGTCAAACATTGATTTATTTTATTTTTTTACTATTTAAAATGGTGAAAATCATATTCATTGCAGAGCTGTGTGCAGCACATTGATTCCCTCCGCCCCTCAAGCTGCTTAAAATATTTTCAGGAGGTGCCGTAAATCAGCATTGATCCACAATCATTCTCCATTTTCTTTATTTGCTAATTACTTACTCTTCTGCCATCTGTAGAGAAGATTTTCAGCACTGGGAACTGCAGAATTTGGGAAAGGTAATCCAGTAAAGCATCAAATGTTGGTGCTGTTCTTCTCTGCAACACAATTGTGCGTTTAACAGTGGGATCCCTATTCCTAATGACCACAAGCCTCTTTGGTGTCCGTACTGCCACCCTATCAGTGACCTTTGCTGGTCTGTTGGTGGCGACTTCATTCCTTCTGCCAAACTGGGGTCCTTGACGTTTCCGTCGCCCTGCGCTGAAGGGTCTGGTAGTATTCCACGGTACCTGCCGCCGGTTCACTTCATCCAGGTTAAATGGCTTCACCCTTTTCTGATCAGAACACACATAAGATCCCCCATCATGCAAGCCATCTAAAGCCTTAACCAGGTGGGTCCCGCGAGGTGTGGTGATGGTCCTCACTCCAAATGGCAGTGGCACTTTTTTGGAAAGAGCGTCTAGTAGAGCATCAAATGTCTTGAAGGTGCGGGCATTGATGACCATGCGATGCCCACTGAATTTATAGTCACCACTTTTGTAGAAACATACTCTTTTAGAAGATGAGGGCTCAGAGGTTGGCTGTAAGGGTCGGGAGGGTAACGTCTGCCCACTGCCGGAGGACAATTCCTGAGCAGGCGGCTCCTGGGCCTCCTCCTGGACGGGTGTGTTGCTCATATTGTGTGGAGGTGGCTGGAAAGAAAGCAGAAAGAGAGACAGAAAGCTGATCATTTGTTACTGTTCAAATTATGTAAGTTGTGCATTAAATGCTCCACTTTGTCTTTTGAGTGTCAAACAGATTAATAGGTAAGATCGTAGTTCTGATAATAATGTAGAAATGTTGTCTACCTTTCCCCCTGAGCCCTGTACAAAGACCATACAACCATGTTGGACTCAAAGTCAGTCCAGTTTCTCTCTGATTTGATGAAGCCAACATGTGTAAAGGGGTGCACTTTCTGCTTTTCCTTAAAATGCAGCACTCTAAACACTTATTACACTAAATGAAATCTAAAAAGTAACATTGCTAATAAACAGTGCAACAAAGGAACTCCTACAACCTCTTTGCTTTTCTTAAAGAAGAAAAATAATTTAATTTAAGGAGTCCTGAGGCAAAAGGGATTGCCTATTCTTCAGTTTCCCTATAGATTAGTCAAAATATCAATTTACAAATGGATCCATCCTCACGCTCCCATAATCCTGAATGACAAACATTAAACAAATAATACGATCACATTTAGATTCGCACTGCTTCTTTTCAAAATAAAATGCACACCAGCTTGTGATAACAAATGGTTGTCTACAGGTGTGGGATGTGACGTATCAAACAAAGGGGCCCTACCCAAATACAGCACTAAACTCTTAACAATCGTTCTTTTTTTCAGAGGGAGTCATGTCTCCTAATTGTCTTGTTGTGATTTGTTTTTTTTTTACAATCACCACGAAAGATCCAGTTAAACAGTGATGAGAAATTTGTGTTAGATTTGTCCATCATCATCTCAAAATGGAGAACACATGAGCACTCGAATCAACACTGTAAGCAGAATACGTTTACTGTGTCATTTAGGAAATAAACTAGAACTAGAAACATGCATGCACAACATTACATTTTTACTGAAGTAACGCCGACATACTGTGTATGGTCAGTGTAAATTACGTGTATACATTGTACGGTAAATTGTAAAATAATATAATAATATAATTGTATAAATACAGCACAGTAGAAGAGAGCATCATTTGTAAACTACATTAAGAGATAACACCTTATGTAAGAGCACTGAGCCTCTGTTGTTTAACCTGTTCTAGCTGTTGCATAACGTATGTAATAATCTACCATAATGGGGAAAATAGTCTGTCTGAAGAACAATGTTTTATAACAGATTCTACATCATTAATGATAAAACAATAACCCACATTGTTACTGTGAACAACACAACAAGTCTAACTAAATGTAGACTTAGAAAGAGTTACAATACACAACTTGAAACAACAAGTAATCAGACAAATTACACCCTGTAGATACTAAAATAACTGACTTGTAAACAAACATGTCAAGAGAAATGCAATGAACAAGACTTACTGTATATCTCACATTTCACCTTAATTATAGCGGCTAAACAACAGAAAGTGTGCATCCGTTATTCCTCCGAGCACTGGTCAAAGCCTCTCAGTAGCATTGGAGGGCTATTTTGGGACTTGCAACATCAGGGCCAATTTGCTTAATCTTTGCTCACACCTAATTAGCATATCAAGATAACAAATGACGGAAACAGAGGAACTGTATTGCTGCATACAAAACTTTTAGTAGTATAAGATTCAATCACAAATGGATGGCAATATTGTAGGATTTAAATCTTATTTGGCCAACTGACAGTTTTACATTATGGCTAATGATATCCTGTAATTCTCTATAAAAAAATAATAATAAAAATAATAATAAAATGTTACAAAAGCCCTCTCTGCCTCATCAGCCTTGAATTTATCACTTTTTATTTGCACAAAAAGACAAAGTGAGAAAGTAACGGAGTGAATGAGTACAGTAAAAGGATTAGTGAGCACCAGAATAATCAAAGTAAAGAGGAAATGGTGAAAGTTCATGAAGGTAAAACAATATTAGTAATTTTTTACTGCTTCCAACAGATACCACTGGTGGCTAGGACTGTTTTTCATTTGCAAGCAGCCTGCATAATCAGATTTTAGAAGTCTTGGCCTAATAGGGATTAGGTTAAAGATTTTGCGCACTCGCTGACAGCATGAGGCAGAATAGGGTCTTAAGAGAGCACTTTTACCTCACAGCAGGTATTGGAAATCCACCATGAGAACATGCAATGTATCAGTTTTTGCACGTGTTGAATATCCTGGTGAATGTAATTAATAAGAAATATGACCATAATTTTGGAAATACTGCAGCCTTGTATCCAAACTTGGAAGGCCAACCCAGTATATCCAAACATTTGTACCATGTTGTAGATTTTTGTTGAGTGGCTAATGATTTAATTGTATCCGGGGTTAGAGCTGTGTCACTATACTGCAGTTACAAGACACTGGGCCAATTACCAGCTGCCTCTGACAAAGTAAAAGCTGCTAATACCTCCCACGCGCACATGCAGTGTCCTGGATAATGGAGGAAGGGCCTGTGTAGGTCAAATATATCCAATATATGGAACAGTTCTATTACACCATGTATTCAAAGTGTGGATAAGCATCAAATAAAAGCTTCATGAATACTTTTGCTATTGTGTTACCATTAGTTATTGCAAACTGATGAAACAATGTGAATTTTGGCACAGTATTGTGCCTTTTTGTACTGTATATTGTATATGTTCATTTACTGTAATTAGCAGCACATTGCATGTTTTGCTCCGTTTAATAATTCCAATACTACTGCAGTATTACTACTGCAACATTCAGTCACTAGGTGGTAATGTCACATGCTGATCTGTTTGGATTAGTAAGATCCAAATTAGCGAGTCAAACAGTGCCACATTCATGCAGTAGTTCAACAGTGTGCCATCATCGTGGCCTAGCTCCTGCTACTCAAAGGTCACAGGTTTAATCTGCACAACATACTGTACATGCCTTCATCAAGAGCCATAAGTCCTACCAAAGGCCCTTAGGAAGACTAAAACTCTTTCACCGACTGGTGATTACAATAATAATAACAATTAATAAAACAGTGATAACTGTCAACTGCTGCCTGGAGAAAAAATACTATTTGTACACCCTATGTACCTGCAACTGTTTTATTCCAGGAGTGAACATGTCAACAGTGCCAAACAAGTACTGACACAATGTTTCAACAAAAACCTATATCAGTGTTTTTCAACCTTTTTGGCTTTAAACCTTAATGATATGACCTAGTCTACCAAAATATTATGTTTTATTTGCATAACTTTTAGAGATCAAATGAGGTAAATTAATATGGTAATTAACAAGAAATAAAGATTAAAATACATACTTTTTGTATGGCATGAGTGTTTTTTTTTCTGCTTCCCTATCCTGTTAATTGTTTTTGAATGTTAATTGTGATCCCTGTTAAACGAATTATTATTTTCATTATCGATCATTCTGGCAATTATTTTCTTGATAAAGTGGTTGGTGTAAAACGTATGAAATACATACATACATAAAATGTATATATACATCATTTAATAATCAGAAATAAAATGAAAACATCCCACCACAGTCCCAAACCCAGTTGAATTATATGTAATGCCATAAAATATGTAAAAATAAATGAGGAAAAAAAAATCACATTGACATGTTTGCCATTTTTTTGCCTACAAAATAGGTTAAAGGATTACTAAAATTGTTGCCATTTCATTTCCGGTCAATCGAAATCGTTTCATTAACCATTTAAACGTTCCATCTGATTAACTATTAATGTGAAAAAAAAGGGAAAGCCCAGACATTTATTTGAGAAATTGAAAGGTTTCCAACTCCATTGTTGATCCGAGCAGAGATAAGTGGCACGTCGACGCCATCTAACGACAGGTAGCGATATTGTCATAATACGGGCTTTGTTTTGGTAGCAGGAGGACGTATAATAAAAATAATAATAGTAACAATATGTGTGTGCAGAACTCTAGAGGGAATATAGAGGTATATCTGGGTATTCATAAGGAAGTGTCCCTTTTTCTGATTAATGCACTGAGTGGTAAATACCATAGACATAATAGAAACTCTCTATTATGTCTATGGTAAATACTACTTAGTGCTCTGACAACTCCCCATGCCCCCAGAGTATGGTGAGGAATCTTAAATTCCGTCTCGATTAACTCCCCCTGAACTCATCATGCATCAACTACTCAGGTCTGCTACACGGCGGTGTGCGGTCCCCGGTCCCTCAAGTAGACGCCGCCGCTTTCCCTTCAGTCTCGTGTTCTTTGTCGCGATTTTTCTTTTCCATTTGCTCCTGATTTTTGGATTTCATTAGATCAGTCAATATGGGCAAAAAGGAGGAAGATGAGATCATCAGAATTGCAAAGAAGATGGATAAAATGGCGCAGAAGAAAAACGGGGTGAGATGTCTGTGGAGAATGGATGCTTACCTGCCTGCTGCTTAGCCGATCAGGCTGATGTTGATGTGCAGCTAACGTTTGGCGCTAATGGGCTGTTATGTGGTTAGCTGTCGACTTTCCAGCTAAATGATCATCTAGGCAGTTCAGTCATTGTCAACACAATTCTGCACCAGTGTGTCATTTCACTAGAGTATTTTTCCCAACCCTGAACTACACGGTTAACCTGGAAAATAAGTTCCACGGCTAGGGCTAGGTGTGACTTACTGGCTAGCTGCAAATTAGCTAGCTTGCAAGTCTGTTTATCTGAACGGCTGTTCTATGGGTTGCTAGCAGCTAGCAACATAGCAGCTCACTAGCCCTTGTGCCTTGCAGCGCAATAACATGTTGGATTTGGCCATTGTAAGACTAGCGAAATTAAGTAGCTAGTTAAGAAACAAAATCTGAAATAAAATGACACAACTATCGTTAAGATTTCTGTTGTGTTTTGGGATTTTCCAAGCGGCTAAGTAGATAGTGCGTTGACTGTTACGGACGGGTTTAGCGTCAACAACTCTTAGCAGCCTAGCTAAGTTACTGTTATTGTACACCATGTGATCTAAAGTCAATGGGTCTACAACAATTATCGATTACTGTGTTATAAAGTGACTATAATGCCATCACAATTTCACAAGACCCAAAGTGATATATTTATTTATTTATATATCTTACGTCCAGCCAAGAGTCCAGGACCGAAAGTTGACGTTATTCAATTTACTATAATTTAAAACCAGAAAAGCAGCAAATACTCACATTTGAGAACCTAGTAACGTTGCAAGTTTGTAATTGTATCTTGAAAAGTCACTCAAACGATGAATCCATTATCAAAACATTTGGTTTCATTTGTCTGTCAGTCGACTAACGTTAGTCAGTTGTTTCACTTTCAAACGTTAATGTTCAACTTCCATCCGAAATATATTACTTTTTATACCAAGAATATCAACTAGTTGACAATTTTGTTTACTTACTAACATCTGACATATCACTGTTAATAAATAGCACTTAACGTCCGTAGAATAAGTCATCAGAAACCAAGACTTATGTGAAATCTGACCAAGCTCACTCCATCCCCTCTTCTCTCTTCTGCAGGCCGGGGCTTTGGACTTATTGAAGGAGCTGCGAAGTATCCCCATGACTCTCGAGCTGCTTCAGGTACCTGGCTCATTTCTTCTTAACCCTCACTGTCAGTGCTCAAAACCTGAAGCACTGACACAATGTCTTTCCACAGTCTACCAGAATTGGGATGTCCGTTAACGCCATCCGCAAGCAGAGCACAGACGACGAGGTGACATCCCTAGCCAAGTCCTTGATCAAATCATGGAAGAAGCTTTTAGGTAATTTTTGCTTTTAAGTTCTACTCAAACGTGCAAACTTGTTTTGTTATTTGTCATTTTTCTAAGGAGATCTTTTGATGTCCCGAGCTGTTGTGCATGATTGTACTGGAGCCAATCACAGCTTTTTTTTGTAACTGATTGGCTTTATGGAAACCCAGGCCAATTTTGATCCTTTGCTTACTGTAACACATCACACTCTGGGTATACAAGCTGTCAAACATGTCCTGTTTGAGTTTCTTAAATCACTTCCATCTATTCTCAACCCACAGTGTTGTGAGTAAGTGAGGTGTTCAGCAGCACAAACAAATGGACAGCAGTTTCAGTGAAGACATCCACACTGACGGCAAGCGTCAGCCAGAGAAGATTTAAGATTTTTATAAAGGTTGTGATTTATTGTGTAACATAGGCATAATATCATAAATGATATTGTTCGTATTTGATTTTTGCTGCTGAAATTAAATTTAAAACAGATCTCATAAGGGTTTATGGGATGTGTTTTTAAATGTACTGTTATTTCTGTAATGTTATGCCCAAGGGTTTATTCTAATATTGGCTATTTACATCATTACCACTAATGTTATTACTACTTCATTGTGTGATTTTACAAATGTATGACTAAACAGACACATATTAGAGAAGATGATGTTTTAGAAAGGTAACGATCTCGCAAAGCTACTACCTCATATGGCGATATATTCCCGCTTTGCTTCTACTTCAGTGACACAACGTACCTGGTTCGATTCCTACCAAGGACCATTGTTGCATGTCTCTTTCTATGTTTACAGTCTGCATCAACTACTAACTGATTTTGAAAGGCCAAAGAATCGGGCATTCTTCTCCACACACATTTTATGAAGAAACGCCATACAACCATACAAAACATGATAGGGAACCATTTAAGGAAAGCCGTGAGACTGGCTTTTTGTTCTTAATGCAGAGCTATTCAGCTGTCAAGCACATGGAAGTATTGCCTTTACTCATTTTAATGTTGGCCTTCTCTTGTGTCACTTTCTTATGGTGTTTTCTTACTTGCTTGATTTCTGCCACTTGTGCTCCAGATGAGCCTGGTGGTGGAGAGAAACCTTCAGATGAAAAGAGAAAAGAGCCAACAACGCCTGTTTCTCCCTCGCAGGGAAGCCCAGAGGCAAAAGAAGAAAGGTAACAAGAAACATAATAGTATTTCTTTCAACGTTTACCATTAACGTTTAACATTACTGAGCGTCAACGCACATTTTTTTTTGCCATTTGGCTGCAAAAATGAAATGCATTTTATTGACTTTTCGTATATCTTTTTGAAATGTGGTTTGCTTCAGCTGAAGTTCTCTTCTCTCATTGCTCCCATAGCAGCTCCAGCAGTAACTCCAGCAGCAAGAGTGAGCCCGCTGAAGTTTCAACCAACACATTGATCAACACCTTTCCTCGCGCCCCCAGCACCTCCGACTCTATCAGAATCAAGTGCCGAGAGTTGCTGGCCAATGCTCTGCAGGCTGGAGGTAACATTTTCAACATTTATTTGTTGTTTATTTGAATAGGGACAGATACAAAAAACATAGATTATTACATAAAGAACAATCCGATGCTTGTATCACAGTGTTTATAGCCATGGCTAATTCGCAACACCTGTCCCTAGAAGGGCTTTTAACAGTTAAAATAATAAAGGAGTCAAATTTTTACATAGGACATATGTTATTGTGGTTGGTTACTATTGGCTTTATTTACATTATTTCTACATTATATTTATGCCCACCTTCTGACATTTTTTCTTTTTTTTTTCTTTCAGATGATTATATTGCTATTGGTGCTGATTGTGATGAACTTGGAGCACAGATCGAGGAAGATATCCTTTACATTGAATGGAAAATGTGTTTGAAGCAGATGTTTGTGTTTTAAATTACTTTTATAATTGGTTTTGAGATGCCAGTGATATAAATAAGCACATTAGTGCTGTGACTCATCATTTATTAATCTTCTAATCGTAATTTAGTTTTCTTAAACAATTAATTTCATAGTCTATATTATTTTAAAAAAAACTGGTGAAATACCCATTTCCAACAATTTCCTGTGCCAAAGGTAATGTCTTTGGACTTTAAATTATTTGTTTTGTCTGACCAACAGTCTAAATCCCTAAAGAAGTAGAAAACCAAAAAAAAATCCTCACTTTTGAGAACTTAAAAGCGGAAAATATTAAGCATTTTAATTATCAGAATTTTGCTCGTTTTATTTTTAGCCAACCAGCTAACCAGTTAATCCACTTAATGTTTCAACACAAATACACCTAAAGGTGCGTAGTTTTAGGCTCTACTTTTTATAATGATGGATGAAAAATACATTGCCCAATTGTATTCCTTGACCTGCTATCACTTATCTTTCAAGAGTTTAAGAACACAGACATGAAATACAAGAATCGCGTGCGGAGCCGAATCTCGAATTTGAAGGATATGAAGAACCCTAATTTAAGGAGGACTGTGCTATGCGGGAGCGTAACCCCCGAGCGGATGGCTAGGATGACCGCAGAGGTGTGTTGGCTGTTGGTGGCTTAATCTTAAAGATCCTGGAATTGGCACACTGTCAGTAGTATAGTTATTCCAACACTGTTGTTGCAAATTCTTGGTGTAAATATCTTGTTACAGCAGTAACAGATATACAGTAATGTACTTAAAGGCATCATAACTGACATTATTGTGTTTCTGTAGGAAATGGCCAGTGATGAGCTGAAGGAAATGAGAAAGAATTTGACCAAAGAGGCTGTCAGGGACCACCAGATGGCCACCACTGGAGGCACTCAGACTGATCTATTCACCTGTGGCAAGTGCAAGGGGAAGTGCTGCACCTACACACAGGTACAGATTGTCATTTGTGCTTTTTTTTTTTAACAAGCAATTTGCGGTAACGGGCTAAATCCCCTATTCCAGGCGTATGAGGTGCTGCCATCAGGCAGAAGATGCAGGGTGCCGTCCTTACAAACCAACCGGGCTCGCAAATCATTTATTCCTACCAGCATTACACTACTGAATAAGTTGGGGAAAATAACTTGATCCTTTCTGTGTGATAATACTGCACTTTGGTATAATATTAAAATGTCACTGATGATGTTGCACCTTACTATTGATAGCCCACTAGTGCTAATGATACTACACTTTACTATTTTATAATGTAGAGATACTTGGTGTTGTGTATTGTTGTTGTGCGGGGGCGAGGGAGGGTTTAGTGGACCTGTTGTTGTCTGTTGTCTGTCTGTCTATCTGATGAGCTGTATGGTGCAAGATGAATTTCCGAAAGGATCAATAAATGTCTATCTATCTATACTTTATTTGAACTGTGGCAATAAGAGAAGGATGTTATGGTTGATGGTAAAATTGGTTTAACAAGAGATTACATATCCTTTGGAAAGTATGTGCAAAGTTATAGGTGTGGATATAATTCATTTCAGCACTGTTGTAGACATCACGATTTAGCTCCTCTGTTGAAAAAGTTGATGTAAATGAATTGACTCAATGTACATGGTTTGGTCAATATTGATATGACTGCATGCTCATCAGGTAACCTAAGTGCAAATTGGTGACTTGTGATTTTTCCATGATTTAGAGGCAGTTTTTGACAGCAGCCCTGCTTGTTCAGTACGATATTGTAATAAATGGTTTGTGCATGTTTTTTGTCATTCCCAGGTTCAAACTCGCAGTGCTGATGAGCCAATGACCACGTTTGTCTTCTGCAATGAATGTGGAAATAGATGGAAGGTATGTTGGTTAAAGTGGGCTTTGTTGACTCAGTCCTGGAACGCATCCGTTAACTCTGCATCAAGTCTTTGTATGTTATCGTTCAAGTTGTATGTGTCTCCACATAATATGCGAGCATCAATATTTTTTGCAGATGTGTTGGTTCCAAAAAGACTTTAGGCCAATTTGGTCCTTGTCCACTCTCCATGCAGACTTCACCTGCACACCTTACAAATTAAAGCTGAAACGATTAGTTAAGATAATTAGTTAATTCATTAGTTAGATTCATCAATTAGTCGATGAGCAGAAAATGTGTCTGCAACAAAACTGATAATTGATTTACCTTTTTTATTTCATTTATCAAGCAAAAATCAAAACATTCTCTTTTTCCGGTCAGTGTTGCCAACTTTTCCATTGAAAGTAGCTAGCACTAGCTCCAAAGGTCGCTAAAAGTTGCCAGAAGACGCCATATGCTCATTTGCATGTTAGTGGCGTCATTGCGTGTCATTTGCGTAAACCTTAGTGGCTGTGTCGGCTGACTGCCTGCTGCTTACTGTGCGAGGGGAGAGGAAGAGAGAGAGTTTATGGGGTTTTCAGAAGAGCTGTGGCCTGTGATTACTCTGAGCAGCATGTATGGGAATGAACTACAATATAATATATCTCATTTTTCCCATGATGATCTGAAGTCGCTAAATTTGTCACTAGTCGCTTTTTAGAAATAAAGTCGCTGAGAGAGTCTGAAAAGTCGCTAAATTTGGCGAGAAAGTTGCCAAGTTGGCAACACTGATTCTGGGGTTTAAAATGAAAAAATAAAAAAATAAAAAGATTTGCTGCCTTTTGTTTTATATTATTGTAAATTGAATATCTTTGGGACTGTTGGTCAGTCCTTTGTTTTTGTTTTTTTTACATTTAATAGACCAAACCATTTTTTTATTTAATAAAAAAATTATTAAATGGTTAAATGTTGATATTAATAGAGGTTGACATGACTCATCTATCAAGGGTAAATACTGTGCTTTTTTAATTAATTTACACCATAAATGTAACCAATGCAATATCCTTAGGAACCCCTAGTAATGTTTGAGAGGGCAAACAAATAAAGAAAAGAAATTTAAGCCTACATAGGACTGGGTCAGATAAATGTCAGTGTTTGTTGACAGAATTTGATTCCCAGCTTTTTTTTATTCATTATATTATTTATAATCATCAGTGTTCATCATTAATATTCCAGTATCTGGGTATTAATTTGTGTTTTTGTGTCCTAGTTCTGCTGAATCTACACGGCACTTCGACAAGTAGCAACATTTCTGGACCAGGTTGTGTCTCTCTGCAACAGATTGGAGCTTTGTATTTTGTTGTACATAGTACACAACATGCCATACAAAGATGCCACAGGTTACCGTTTGAATAAATATCCTGTTCATAGATTGAGCTTATTGTCAGTCCCCCAATGCCCTTCCCCCAAATCTTTTACTATTGTTATTAGTTGTTTTGTCACTGTCAGATATATGCGATCAATCTTGTCTCATTCTCTTTTATCTGCATTTTTTATATGTAGTTTTAACACTTTGGACAATGTTGATTTGCTTTTCCCTTACAACATTGCATTGTTTTATTTAATTTCCCAATAAAAGTGTAATCCATTTGATTAAAAAGAAGTGTTTTTCATTAGTCTTCGGTCTCCTCTGGTTACTGTATGTGAATCTTGAGCATTATACTGATGCAATTAAGGATCTGAGAGGACAAACACTGTGTGTTATTGGTGGAATATTCATCACATCAAAGCGAATGCTGATGTGTGCATATTAATCTGTCTACGGACAGGATAATGTCATTAGCAGAACCAGGGAAGACACAATTGTTTCCCTTTCCTCTAGGTTTTTTTTTTTTTTAATTGCCAGGTGCATCCACTCATGTTGACAAGCAGTTGTGCTGCCTTAGCCTCCACAAACTGAACCCAGACCAGTCAGTCACACAAGAGTAAGTCAGTTTTATCTTTTAACTTGAGGAATGCTTTTCTGGCTAGAATGTCTTCTACTAATACAATATTAAGCTGTGTGCGACATGCTTTTTTATATTTTTTTATTCAGGGTTTATAGGCAATTCTCATAAAATAAGAAAAAGTCATGAATTATCAATGTGATAAAACTTGTATTTTTATCATTTAATGAGTGCCCTGTGTCTCCAGAACCCCAAACTGAACAGAGTTAGGTAGATATAATTGAATAACTACTATAATAATAATAATACATATGTTCAAGTGTCCAAAGTATATGTTTCACTGTACTTATGTTATATTGAAGATGAAGAACAGTATTTTAGATGCATTGGTTTTTTTCCCCCAGGAAAGTATTAGTACTAAATGGTTGTGGCGTGTGGTTTTGTGATCAAATCGTTCCAAAGTCAGTCAAATGATTGTGCTTTATTTTATCTCAATCAAAATGCCCACAATTCATTATTTTCTTGGAGAGTAGCAGAAAAAAAACTAAACCATATACTGTAAACATTCACATTATTTGTTTGTTTTTTTTTAAAATCTATTCTTCAGTAAACTCAGAGCAAAATAACACATTTCATATAGTAAACAGAAGAAGAAAGAACAAGTATAGGCATCACTCCAAACCATTGGCTTAGATTGTGTTTTGAGGTTGATATGCGTGGTGTATCCATCAGCTCAAATTGCACATAGTAAATTAAAGTTAAGTAGAAGTGCCAACATGAAGCACACAGGTTGGCAAGAAGTTCAGACCAAACAGCCCTATCCAATGATCTTGTCTTGAGCAAATAAAAACGTGTTGCCATCACGCTCCGCCATACTGTTTGGTAGCTCTACCAAAATGGGCCGATGTAGTCACGACTAAGAAATCAAGACAAAACACATGCGATAATTTGGCCAAGGAGAGGGACAATTTCCAGTGAACTGGCCTCGTGCTCCAGTAACCACCCTTATGGCAAGACATCTGTTGCCCATGAGAAAGATGTCATAAAATTGAATGTGAAGGCACTTCCCCACGTGAGGATCTTGTCTTTGAGTGACATGTTTGTGAGGCAACAAAGTAATTCAACTTAAACTATCAGAATATATAAAAGTTTTTAATACTTGGCAACTCCAATTTTAGTCAATGGAAACGCTCTTGTCAAACGTATAAACACAGTTTACATGGTAGCTTTGGTGCTGCTGTTGACCTGGCTGGACCCCAGCATCAATTTCAATCAGAAGTCAATTTCATATTGCAGGTAAGATTTATTTAAGTCAAAATCTCGCAAAGTTCAAGGATGCTTTATTTTACCCGTCTATAATTTATGAGTAATATCCTTATTCGCTTTCGTTAGATAAGAAAATCAATTCCACTTTCATGTCTGTACGATAAATATGAAGCTACAGCCAGCAGCCAGTTAGCTTAGCTTAGCATAAAGACTAGAAACACAGCTAGCTAGGATAAAACAAATGAGATATTGTGTTAATTATTGAGCTTTAGAGCTGCTGATAGATCGACGTTGTTACCTTTATACATAGCCAGACTAGCTGTTTCCCTGTTTTAAGTCTTTGTGCTAAGCTAACCAGCCTCTGGCTGTAGCTTTACATTTAGTGAACAGATATGAGAAAGGTATAAACCCTCCGATCTAACTCTAGCAAGCGAATAAGCATATTTCCCAAAATGTCGTCTTCTTCTGTAAAGTTTTCAATCATGCATGTATAATGAATTAATATTTACTTGGGTTTAAATGTGGCAATTATTTCAAGGAAATTATTATTTCCACCCAAAATTAGTAGCAAATTACTTTCGAAACTTTCCAGAAATTATTAGGAAATTACGGATCCATAAAATAAACTCATATTTCTAAATTTTCTAACAGTGACTTAACAGTATAGTTTATTCCACCATAGGAATATCATTTGTACTTGATGGTTTTTCTGTATTGGCAATAGATTCATTTTTATAACTAAAAAATACTTCATGTGGTAAATTGAATAACTTAGGTTCTTATGTCACACTGGAAAACTATATTAAACCTATGAGGTGTGCATTGAGTAACACTTGAATAAAATAAATCTGTCTTGAATAGGTAATCTGTGGTTAAGATTTAGTAAAGAAAGTTCAAATACCCTTCCATCATTTACTTCAGTTGCTTACGGAAACAAACTGTACACTGTAACAAGAGCTATAGTCACTTCCTGTTACTTCACTGATAACCACACTTACAGCAGTTTCACTCACGCACAGTTTCTACACTAACTGGAGTTGCCAAGTCGCGGTCAAAGGTACCAAAGTGTGAGGCTAGGTAACAAAACAGGGTGAAACCAAGGTAAAATCCCCACCCCCACAAAGCTGCCTGCAAGTAGAGCTAACACGTAGCCTTTGACTTGAGCTTTGATTTTCATACGCAGTAAATAGAACCAGGCGTTTTTTCTACATAAAATACCCACAATTCAATTTTTACTATTTACAAACTCATAAATATATATAGTCTACAGTAGGAATCATTTCCCCCCCAAACAATCATACAAAAAACAACAGACCATAAAAAACGGAACACAAATAAAATAGATTATTTCTATCAAAACAAAAAATACGGAAACAAAATGTATTCATATTCCTTTGGAGTGTTTTGCTATGTTGATCTGTAGCAGTACTTGTGATGTCGAGCCCTCGGGAGATTTTGAGACCTGAGTGTCTTCGGTCAGGTGCAGATCACAATAGCGCTGAGATCCCTGGGAGGGGCTGGGCCAGAGGCCCGGTTCATGTAATCCTACACTGAACATATAAAGAAAAATTTAAAAAAGGGAATAAGGATGGGAAGGGAGGGAGGGGGGGATAAAGAGAGTTAAAATTAGACAGGTCATCACCACCCTACGATTCAGGGGACTGCTCTGACAGAGTGTTGAGCAGGTTTTTGTAGGCTGCGGAGTTCATATAGCGGGGATACGAGTCTCTTTGCATTAGTGTGTAGATCTGCAGCTGGGCTTCTTCGAACGTGTGCAAGTTGGGTTCCTGCATGTTCCTGTTGATCGTCTCACGCACACGGGAGTCAAGGCTCACCTGGGAGTCAAGAACAGGGTTAAAATTACAGGATGTGCATATTCTCAATGACAAACTGTCTCTTAAAGGAAAAGTTTGACATTTTGAGAAATAAGTTTATTTGTTTTCTTACAGAGAGTTAGATGACAAAAATTGATACCACTCTCATGTCTGTACCGTAAATATGATGCTACAGTCGGTTAGCTTAGCTTAGCGCAAAGACTGTAAATGGAGGAAACGGCTAGCCTGGCTCTGTCTGAAGGTAACACAATCCACCTACCAGCACGTCCAAAGCGTTTATATTTCATTTGTTTAATCCATTTAAAAACCAATGTGTAAGAACAACAATTTTCTGCTTTACGCTATGTGCTGAATTTCTTAGCTAGGACATGTAACTTAAACTTCCAGTAATCTCTGCTGGTTGCCTAGCAACTGCTCAGAGCCCAGAAATAGTCCAACATATACTTAGCATAGCATACACTTCAGTTTTTGTACGAATTAAGATATAATGTGTTAAACCGACATTATACTGTGCGTGAGGATCTGTATAACAGAAATGTCATCATCAGAGGGTATAAGCGTAGGCTTTGTGCAGACCTCCACGCAGCCACTCCGCTATACAAGTGGTAGTGTAGCAATTTACTGTGCATGTGTGGAACGCATCCTCCAAGCATATAGTATAATCCGACCTACTATGCGCCCATAGGGTCTGCAGCTGTCTGTGTACACGTCCGTTCTGGAGTATATCAATAATCAATCCCTTAGTAAGCTTTGAGGTGCTAGTTGGTGGATTTTGTTACCTTTGGACAGAGCCAGACTAGCTAATTCCCTCTGTTTCCAGTCTTTATGCTAAGCTGACCAACTGTAGATTCAGTGGTATCAATCTTTAAAATGTTCCTAAAATTTCAAACCATTTCATACTGTCAGGGAGCATAAGATTTGTCAGATGTGATGAAGTTTCACCCTTGAATGTAAAACCTTTTTAATAACACAGGGCAATTAAGAGCTGCCAGACCTCTTTAGGCGAGAGAATGGAGATGTAGTCCTCATAGATGACCCGAGCCCTCTCCTCTACCGCACTCTTATTGGGGTCTTTGTTGAACTCCTCACAGGCTAACCAGAAGAGCATGTTCTCCTCGCTGAACTCAGTGCGAAGAAACTGTCGGAAGGAGTTCCTCCCCGCTGGGCAACCCATTAGCTTGTCAAACGACTGCCCCCACAAGCGCACGTCCTCCAGCGTGGGCTTCGGGCTGCAGAGAGTGTGGATAACATGGGGCTGAGTGATTTTACCATTTTTACTTCCATAAATATGTTTAGTAGATTTGGCATTTATGTGCAGTGAAATAAGCTGACCAGTCTTCACAGTCTGCGGTCCCTTCCTTGACATCATAAGAAGCCTTTCGGTTCCTTTCATCCCGGTCTTCATTCCTAATAGTGAGACAGACAAATTGATGATGAACTGCCCATCATCATTTTTCTGAAGGACTTATTTATTAATGTGTTATATATTAATCCTCTTACTGTACATAGCTAGCATTTATATAACAGTGTAACCACGGTTGGGAGGGTTACTACCAAACCAAATATGCAAATAAAGACGAGAAAAGAAATATCAATAAGATAACATTACATGCACATAAAAACATCTCTGTAAATAGAATAATTCATATTTATCCTAGCAGTCTTTGTTATTCTTTGCCATGCACTCTCACCTGTGGAGATGAGAGTTCCTGACTATCAAATATAAATATTTGCTGGCTTTTAGCCTTCTTTGATAGTAAACTTAATATCCATGGGAGTTAGACTATTGGTCAGATAAAACCAGCAATTTGAGGACGTCACCTTGGGTCTGGGAAATTGCGATGGACATTTTTCAAAAATCTACATATTATTCAATAATGAATATGCTCAGTATATATAGATATAGCAGATAGATATAATAAAATACTTAGATGATATTTATAAAAGCTATATGTTTTCTTATTTGTTGAGCTTATTTTGTTTAGCTGTACATCTGAATCTGTGTTGTCTTACAGATATTTCAAGAACTCACATTTCTCACATTCTCAACTAACTGATGTTTAGGTTTACATTGTAATAAGGCTGCTGCAGGACAAGTGTCAACAGATCACAAGCAAAAAAACATCGAAACACATAAGACACAAGCCAGGGCCTGCTGCTGAGACACAGTAGCTCAGGCTGTGCTGTCCTGCGTGCAGTAATGTCGGCCATGCTGCGCCACAACGAGCGAGTTCTCCGGTGGGGAAGACCTACCAGGAACAGCTACAGCAGCAGCACCAGCAGAAGCAACATGCATTTGAGCCCCGTGGGTTGGCCTGGCCCGGCTGGCCCTGCTGGGCCGGTGCAGTTCCCCCCGCTGCCGACTCCTGCTGCACCGACATCTGCCTCTTTCGCATCTCCATCCGCTCTGATCCCATGGGCTATAGACAGAGGAGAGGCACTGAGTTTAGTGTTTTAGATGTCAGGAATAGTGAGATTTTATCCTAGGGTAAGACAATCTCTTGATCGCAATGGATTTGTATAATACAAATCAGTGCCAGTGCAATACAGATGGTAATGACAGTGCTGGGTGTACTGTAATAAGACTAAAAGACCAGTGTGAAATCCTGAGTGCATCCATTTTGATCACTTTTACCAAATGAATTAGATTTATTAAATTTACAACTCACCAGTTGACACCTATGTATTTGTTATGTGTGCTGGAAGTGAACTGCTGCTAATGTTATCTGACTGGAGCATGTGCTGGCATGCCCAGAGGTCACACTGCAGGAATGCTGTTTGCTCTATTAAGGGGGGAAAGTATGGAAGAATAATTTGCTGATTTTGTTTTTTCCTGCTGCCAAATATGCACCCACTAAGCACATTCCAGCCCCTTTAATCTCAAACTGGCTGTATGTTACCTTATCATCTCCAACTACATGTGTAAAAGGGATGTATTTTTGACCATGGGCTCAATGTTTATAATCCAAAATTTGAAACATCCTATTTGTGAAAGCCTGAGTGTAAAAGCAGTGCATTAAAGGATTTGCCACGCTCACTGGGCCCAAATGGAGCAATACATTAAATACACATAAAAATAATGTAAATATTTGTAATTTTTGTTGTTGAATTTTACTTGTCAAGTATCACTTTGTGTGCACTTATCATGTCCATGGGAAATGACTGTTATACTTGTGATCAACAGAATCCCCAATGTGTAGGCCTATAGATACAGACAGGCTATGCTTCCAGAATGACTTCTTGATTTTAACAAGTGTGTCATCGCCAGGTCAGACGCTGCCAAATCCTGTCAGATCATTTATGTAACAAAGCTGTCGCTTGCAACACACGGCATCAAACGGCTACTACCTGACACAAGAAACGATGATTTAAAAAAAAATGTCAGGAGATTTGGTACATGGGAGGGGGGCCCGAAGGCGCAGCTTGCAAATCTATAACCGCAGCATTGCTCTAGCACAGACACTGTAAGTGAATACAATACCATTTGGTAATTTCTAAAATGGATCCGCGCGCGGTTTTACACCGATGCAGAGCAGGCTTCAGCTGCAGATTTGGTGCGTCTTGCCGAATGGCATATTTTACGCGTTAGGTGTCGGGTACTTCAAACACGCTATGGTTTGACTATAGACGATGAAATGCGGAACAGGGGTGATCGTATTCATTCAAAGGATAAATCATGATAACGCCAAATAAACCGCTATTTTCTTCAATCTTACCGTAGCAGAAATGTGATCGACACTGGGATGTAATGGTTCCTGAACTATTTTAACAGAAAGAAACCATTGCATTAGCAACTCGCACAACACATCAATGGAAAGTGCCACCATGAAGAACCGTAGAGCTTCTTCGCCCTGGACAGCCACCGAAAAGACACTGCCGATCTGTTAAAAAGCCCACTGTAAAGCAAGATAGTGACATGCCATTTAAAACACCGGGAAACGGCCTCAAATGCTCCGCTCACGAAATGTCCGTGCAATGATACATCGATTTGCTACCAATACTTACAATTTCACCATGTATGCACAGCGAGAAGAGGTAATTCTTTGCCTTGATTACATCCGATGGCACATAAGGCTTTACCCCCCCCCCCCCCCCCCAATTGGATGCTTCAATTCAGTACGCATGCGTCTTCTCTCCAGCTCGTAGTAGCCCAGTGAAGAGCGTAAACCCCGACAGTATGGCACAGATTATTATAGTGCAGGTCCTTTACCCTGCCTTGTATGCGAGACACTATAAACAGACTATTCAAGCAACGAAGGCTGCATGTCGGCTTATAATAAAGAAGAGGGACTAAAATGAAGCCTACAAACTAACGCACCAGGCAGAAAAAACACCCTAAAACTTAACTTAACTTATAGTTACATTACAACTATTTACAAAACCCAAAACATCCAATTATATTACCAAAAAAGCCATCATTTCGTTGGCACATGTTCCAGTGAGCTGTTGCCTGAAGTCGCTGTCTATGGTGCTGAAACAGCTGGAAGCTGATAGACTGCAGTACTTCTTTTCAATTAACCTCTCTGAAGGATAGCATGACTTTGACAGCAATTTTTTTTTTTACTGTGAGTTACATTCTTGACTGATTCATCCATCCAAACAGCACCAAACTGTTTTATTTTGTCAAATGTACGCTCACATACTGCATACACAAACCAACACTCCTTTTGTATACACACAACCTTTATGTCAATGCATACACAGTCATTTATAATACATACACAGAGACACAAGCAAATACACATGCACAGTCTTCTTTTTTAAATCAGTTGTTTTTATCCTGAATCTGTTGTTATAACCTGCATTGAATTGACTGATTTTGCATCTGTTACATTGCTTCTCCCTATGCAACAATGTTTCTCTGTATTTTCCTTTATTAATTAATTAAATCATAGATTGCTTTCTCCCAGGACTGTTATACACAGTACATTGCATTTGAGCATTTCGTTTTTTAGTCTAACTCTTTTAAAGATGATTGCCAGGCTCCTGTGTGCCTTGTAATCTACAGTTCAGACCTGCAACCAATAATGATGTAGAAGACAACACTGCCATCTGAAGGTAGCTAGAACTGCAGCACTGACATGATGTTCTCCATGCACATGATAGTAAAGCACTGACTGACTCATCGAGCCTTGATAGTCATGTGAATTTGTGAAAGGCACGGCTATGTTTGCAAGATATGATCTCTTGAATATGATCCCTAATATTTTACATGCTTGTATGAATATTATACTGTGGCTGTTTAATTTCTATTTGATGCAAAATCATGCTAGAGGTAGTGGGCTGTCTTTCAATGCAATCTGCTATAAGCCTTTATTAATATTAACATTGCTTTTAGGTGCCCATCATGTTTTGCTTTGTACAAACATCAGATGCCACTCTGCCTATTCTTCAAATGTGTCATACAACATATTGTATTTCATCTAATTTTCTACTTAATTTGAACCATCACATTTGTGCTGTCTGTCACATTGTAAGTCAAGATGTTCTTTGATGCCGTGGAAATTAACGTCACCCATCCCACATTGTATTAAGAAGTGCTGCAAAATGTGAGCGCCTGTAATACAAAACTGAGTGTTCTTACAGTGTCTGCACAGACCTGGTACTGCTCTATTGTGCTGCCCATTGAACCACTTAAAGATTAGGCATTCATCTGTTCTGTTATCTTGTTAAAAATAAGGGGAAAGAAGAGTAGTTTTTTTTGTCCAGTTTAATTACTGTGCTGAACTGGGGTGGGCCCTGATCATCCACACATCTTTTTCCCCTCTAGAGATAGAACATGTGACTTTCTCCACAACACTTCATTTAACACCTTCCCCTGTGTTCATGTTATGCAACACAAACCCACAAATAGCCCTGAAAGATTGATACATACACACGCAAGCAACGAATGATACTTTATGCTGTTGTGAGTTTGACGACTTTTCCCTCTGAGGGCACAATGCCAAGTAAAGGAGGGAGTCTGAACACACAAGGTCACAAGGAAGAGTAGGATGCCCGAGCTGGGGGACAGGATAAATAAAGTCTTTTCAGTGCATGAGTAAGGGGATTCAAATCATTGTGAAGCTTTGGGGAAGATAGAATTAACTGTAGATTCGATCACTGGAACTCAACATGCAGAGAGGCACTGCTGGAGAGCAAGTGTGGTTACCAACTTCAAGAGATCATGCACGGCATCTGTGAGCATGCTAAAGGTGAAAATGAGTCGTCCAGTCACAGCAACAAAGATGGCAACAGAATACATAATTTCTCTCCATTTCATTTTATTTCCTGCTGACATTATTCCTCTAATGAATTTCCCCCAGGTGTGTTTATCAAGTGGCTCTTTGCACTGTAAATGTCAGGCTCAATTTAATAAAACGCAATCAGTGTCTTAATCCTTGTAACCAAGTTACACAGTCATCTGTTATTTTGTTTTTTACTTTAACATCACATTATCAACCTAACTCTAGGCACTTCGTCTCCATGCAAACTGATTGTACCAATTACCACCATCAGTTCGGGGTAAACACAATTCTATTGGGCTCATTTAAGGACATTTTAGAGCCTTGCAGGAGAAACATTTTTGTAGCTTTGCACACACAGTATCTTGCTGTGATTCTTTCTGACCTTTTTCTTGAAAGTCATCATTATAAATGTTGCAGGAAGTGATTGTCATTGTAATGCTATTTGATATAACATGTATTTCTTTATTGGCCATCAAGAGGAAATTCAGTTTGCAGCCAGAGAATGAAACAAATACACTGAAGGGATGGTTCATATTTTTTTTAAGTTGGGTTTAATGAGGTACTTATCCATAGTCAGTGTATTACCTACAGTAGATGGCGGTCGGCACGCCCCCATGCATGGAGGCTACGCAATGTACTGCTGTGGATGGCGACAGCAGCTAAACATATTTTAGCCAACAACAAAAAAAGTCAGACATAAAAAAATCAGTTTCAGTGTACGCTATATTTAGAATGTTTTTACCGCTTTACTATCAGGCAACGCTTTTGACTGGGAACTGAAGTCGCTGTTATATCTTTCTATGCTTTCTTCAAATCCACCAAACTCCTTTGACAAAAACAATAATTTTACCTCGCAGAACACCGGAGTTGCTGGTCTATCATTGCCTCGAATGGTTAGTTCTTTTGTGTTATTGTGTAAATTTGGTGAATCCAAACTATCCCTTTAAACACAAATGACAACACCCACCAACAAATAGCTGAGTCCAAAATGCCATCACTGATCTCTCTCCTGATTCAAGATTCAAAAGTATTACTCATACAACAAATGAGGTGCAAGGTGGCTTGAGGATGTGCTTAAAGGAATACTAACTAGAATCATATCATATCCCCTTGTATAATTTCAATTATCTGTCCACACTGATAATACAGCCCTTTACTTAAAATATGCAGGAGCTCTTGAGAGCTTCAATAGTCACTAAGTGGAGGGAAACCTCTCTTTGCTCTACTAACAAGGACACATTAAAGTTAAGAGGGATGGTCTTTATCAGGACATGCTATTTATCATTTATGTGATTGTTTGGACTCTATAATAACAAATGAACTGCATCATAAAGGTTATAAAACTACAATTGGAACATAATTAAGCAATGACTTGTGAATGGGTGCCATTTACTGCACAGTATACTTTCATTACTGCTATGAAAAGCTATCTAAATATAAATCTTTACAAAGATAAAGTACGGATACATGTATATCCATGATATGACACAATAGGCCTAATAGGGCAAGTAGGTACATTTGTGAACTGACTGCATGGCCAATCACATTATCTCTTCAAAGAAAACGGATGAGCACTTTTTGTAACATTCTGTATATTCTTTATGTATGGTAATCAATAAAATATGTGATTTAGTGTAAACAACCAGGATCCCTGAAACCAACTGAGATAAATTGAATGCAGACATCATATAGGTTTTTAATTATACCTGTGCTTTTCCGTGACAAGTCAAAATGTCTGCTGTAAAAAAAGGTCTGTTGCAATGTCACTTGTTTGAGTCTGGCTGAGGACAATTCTTGCACAACACTGTCCCTTCCCCTGTAGCTCTATATTGTGTACTATATAATAAGGGCTAAAATACTTAAATGAAATGAAATGAAATGAAATAAAATGGGTAATAAAATAAAGATGGGTGCATATGACTCAACACGTGACTGCCAAACCCTCTGTTGCTAACACAACCATACAGGTTTAGATCATTACCCTAAATGTGTGGCATGGAGATGTCATAGCAGGAAAGGCACAGGTGTAGATAATAACCTTAACAATGGCTGTCTCACTGGAATAGCTTACTGGGACATTTAATGGAAGTGACCATCGTTAGTGTTATTAATTACACCTGTGCTTTTTCTGCCACGATGAGTCAAAATGTCTGCTATGGAAAATGTCTATGTGAGTTTAAACCTCAAATTGATTAACAAATGTTTTTCAGCGATAAAAGAAATAATACAGTTAAACAGTCTGAATTGAAGGTCTTGATATCAACATCCACAAGTGTATGTTTTTTTCAGTTAAAGGGGAACTTCACTGATTTTACACATCAATCTGTTTACAGGTCTTGGGGAGTACTGCTGCATATGGGAAAATAAATTACATTAAGCCATTTGTGGCTCGAGAGAGAGCTAAAAGTCTGAGAAATCACTTCAAGTGAGGTCATAGTCACGATGAAACATATTTTGACTGTAATTCAACAAGTTCCAGTTCTCCTCCCAGATATGTGGCCAATAAACACATTTGTGTAGTGTGTATGTAATGATCTAAACTGACTCCTCTGTTCTCCTGTCCTCCCACTCAATTCTGGGAGCAGCTCCTGTGGCTCTCTTACAATCCCTTCCCCTCTGTAAATATAAACATAGTTCTCCTTAATACAGATAGCTAGCAGAAAGCTTTTATCTATCCATTTACCAAGCAAAATCACATTTTCAAACTATTGTTAGAAACGACTGAATGTATTCACAACTCCCTAACTAATGCATTGGGATGTTGATACTGGCTGTCATATTTTGTCTGTGTGTGTGTGTGTGTGTGTGTGTGTGTGTGTGTGTGTGTGTGTGTGTGTGTGTGTGTGTGTGTATGGCTGTGCAACTTAATTTAGATTTCCAATGACCGGTGTCACACTATTTCAAGACACACTATCTTCTTTTAATCTTCTTAGGCCTTGTTTAGACAGGAAGTACTTCCCTAAATAGAATTTTGGCAAGAAGCAAAAAGGGCTGCTGATGCTAAGACAAGAACAATCTAGTTACAATAACAACAACAAATAAACAACAGTATGAAGGATGTTTCATTTACTGCAGGTGATTAATAATAAGAAACAAATATCATTTGATAGATGTGTGGAGATATATTGCTACTCTGGACCTCACAAGTTTATGAGGCTCCCAAAATTAATAATTTTGACAAAATACTTTCAGCGACTGACTGATGTTATTTTGTAATTTGTGGCTGCTTATTGGTTTCTGAAATATGTCCTCAAAGAGCAAAAGAAAAGTCAGCTGTAATTTTACTTGGTGACTTTTTACTGTATTTTCTCCATGGAAATTAGCTTCAAAGTAATAATCAGTGGTAGATTTATGATAATGAGGCTATTATCAAAAAAAGTAATGTCAATTGGGGGGGGGGCTCATACCTCAAGGCACACCATCTCCTGTTCCTCTGCGACCGGGTCATTGTAGTTCACTGAGTATCCCACACTATGCCGGCAGGCCCGGACCAGTCCCCGTAGCCGCTGCCACATCAGGGCCCTGGTGCGTCTGATCCCCCACAGAGCAGACGTGGGCCTGATCTCCCACTGCCTTACCGCTCTAACACATGGCATGCTCCAACCATGAGACCTCATTCGCCACATGAGGCTCGAGTCTCTTTGAGATCACAAGAAATCCACACTGCTTGCTCCTTTCCTCTATGTTTTTCCCGTGTCTGTTCTGAAGCACATTGTGACATAGAAAGAGGGGGGGGGGAAGTATCAGTGACGCTGACGAAGAGAAGAGTGTTTACAAAGGAGAGGGCAGAAGGGGATTAGGATAATGTCCCCACTGGATGCAATCCTGATTCCTCTATGCTTTACGTCTCACCAGCTTAGGCCAGATTAAGCCAGGAGGTTTTAGTGTCTGAGTGAGATGGACAGAGAGGAAGACAAGTGACAAACATGGATTCATTTGTGATTGTATATGCTTCTTGGTGAACTACCATGTAATAGAATGAATTAAAAGACATTGGTCAATGGGCTTATATATGAAACATTTGGCTGCAATGTACATGCAGCACCATCAATATAAATATACACTCTGAGGAGCCTCAAATGTGTTTTATGGTTGTGTCGCTTATTACAGACTTACAAGGATAAACACTGATCAAAGCTTTTTGGTGTGAACAATCAACTGACTTCAGCTCGCTGTCATCCTCACAAAGCCACAAAGTTAAAGTCTCCCCTCAAATGATAGCACAGCTGATTGTAATCGATTGTCTGGAGTCACATGTGTTGGAAATCTTATTTTCTCACCACATCAGGATGTTGTATGTTGTCTGATGGACAGAAATTCACAGCATTAATTTTGTCTGCTCTGATGCTTTCCCATGTTTGTTTTCGTTTTAAGGGATAGTTGCATTCACGTTCGTGCTTTGGCAGCAGGGGCACACAGCCGCTTTGGTTGTATCAATTTCATCACTGCAGCAGCCCTCACATTTTTCCTATTTGGGTTTTTGGGCAAAGCCTAGTAAATTATTAAAAAAACAAGGGTGTAGTTTCTGAATGATTCACACAGACTTCTGCATGGTAATTTAAACCTAATAATTGGTTCTAGAAATTCCAGAAATATATTAATATAAAAGTAATTAGACTCAAATGCTCAGTTTCTACATGAACGTGTTATGGGTTTGGTATTTTGTTCTGTGTTTTGTCTTATTGTGGTGGTCTGTTTTGTATTTTGCTCGGTTTCCTGTTTTATTTTGACAGTCTGGTTTTCGTTCTTGTCATGTCTTATTTTACTTCCTGTTTTTTGGTTTTCCCGCTCTTGTGATTGCCTGATGTTTTTCACCTGTTTCCCAGCCCTAGTGTCACCTGCCTCTTGTTACCTCGTTACCCTCTGTATTTAGTCTTTGTGTTTTCCCCTTGTCCTTTGTCAGATCATTGTGTGTTTCGTCTCCAGTTTGTATTCCTATGTGTTACTCTTCCCTGTTAGTCTTAGTGTTCCTGTGTTTCTATTTTTGACTTGGACTTTTTTTTGTCTGCCTTTTCCAGGACTCCTTTGGTTTTGTGTATTTTTATGTTTTATTAAATCATCAAACGATCCTCTGCTTCCATCTCTGCATTTTGGGTCCGCCATTCACCAACCCTCACCGACAGAACGTTAACTAGAGCCACAGACTATAGTGTGACTGATCCTTTTCAGTCTGGACTCCTCAGCTTTGAAACTCCCTGCCCGAACATCTCAGGAAAACCATATCAGTAGCAAGTCACAACTTTTAAATAACTTCTTTATTTTTACTGGAACAACATGTTCTAATTTTGGTTAAATTAGTATTCTAATTCTTAGAATTCTTAGTAGGCTAGTATTATAATTTAACCAGTCCTTTTCATAATACCCAACATTGCTGTGCTATTGTGTTTTTATTTGTATTTATGATATTTAGGACTTATTATTCATTTATTCATATTATGTATCTTGTGTTTCTATTTTTTTTTTAAATAAGTTTTTTTTTACTGTTTTTCTCTGGCAAGTGCTGCATAAGTACGTTTCTCAAAAGTTGCTGTAGCCTTTAGTGTCCTGTAGGAATTTAACTGCATTTTTAAGCCTAGGAAAGGAAATTGAATTGGCATAGTGACATCAAACAATAGCACTGTATTTCCACCATGTTTACATATATTGATTCTAGGAGTGGGGGGAGAATAATGTAAGATTCCTAAATGTAATGATATGCCTGCTTATGGCCAATGTTGCAGCACTGGTAGTAAAACAGTTTAGAAAATAACAAACTCATACAGTACATCTCTCTTCTCTTACTCTCTTAGTGGTGAAAAGTAACATTTACTCAAGTAGCGTTACTGTACAATGTTGAGGTACTTGCACTTTACTTTTTACTACCATTACTTTTTACATGTCCATTTCTTGAGACTTTAATTGAGTATTTCCATTTTCTGCTACTTTATACTTCTTCTCCACGGCACTTCCTAGGCAAACAACTGTACTTTTTATTTAACATGAGTATAGGATAAGATACGTAGCCTATTAAGTACACCTTTACCAGCTGCAGCATTAAAGTGTTGTTTGCACATTAATACATCAGTAGTTACAATCTCATAATATCCATGCACAATATTCTGAAGTGGGCCATTATATATATATATATATATATAAAATGGCCCATATATATATGATTTGTTTCCATTAAAAAGTAAAAACATCTCCGTGTTCTCGTGCTGGGTCAACTGCGTCATGTGACTGTCATATGATAGATCGTGACGCCGTGTTGTAGTCAGTCAGCTGTTAGCACAGGACAGTAACCGGGTGAGTAACTCAACCGAGATTTGTCTCCATTATTCATTATCACATAGGTTAAAATTCCCCAATTACATGACTTGTCGGATTCTGTGATTGTAAATGTTATTACCTGTGTAACGGTGAAAGAATGTATGCGAAGCAATGTTAGCACAGCTAGCTTAGGTTAGCATTTTCAGCTTATTTTGCTAGCTTTCTGTTGCTAGCTTACGGCGTTTCCTGTGTCGCTGCTAACGTCAGAATTTGACAATTTTAAACGTATGCGTTATGTTTGTTATATAGCCTTAATATCGTGTAATGTCAATATGAATATGCTATGCGTTGATTTATCTCGGATAAACCCGTGACATTCATCATGGGTTAAGCTAGTTATCTAGCACGACCTGCTGCTAGTGAATTTGCGTTTCCTAGGATGGCGAAGGAATAGCCCGCCCTACTATGCCTCTGATTGGCTTATCTTGGTATTCTTACCCTAACCTTAACCAATCTCACGTTTCATGCCTAAACCTAACTAATCCAACCAACGAAGGCAACGAGTACTAGCCAATCAGAGGCAGAGTAGGGGCGGGTCACGCCTTCACGATCCTAGAACACGCAAATTTGCCTGCTGCTAAACTAAATAGCTAACTGCTCTGCTTCAGTTCAGCTGCTGGGCTTTTTGTTAGCTAGCGTGTTAACTAACAGAATTAGTTCAACTTAGAAGTACATGAAATGTAATGTAAGTATTATCTGACACACGTCGAAATATTCACGGTATAAATGGCACATTATATGTAGCTCAAAGCTACCTGTAGGCTATAACGTTAATATATTCTGTAACAGCTAGCTAGCTAACCAAACTAGGTAACTGTTAAATGCCATCTTTAATTGATTATCAGTATCAGGTGTTGTATTGTTGGCTATATGCACTATTTACAGTTTGTAGCTTGTACACACAAACCAAACCTGTAACATTGCCTCTGATATTGAGTCACTCTGCTGATGTTCATTCTGATGTTTCTATCCAGGTGGAGCAGGATTTTTATTCATACATATACTGTGGTAGATATATTATCACAGGATGGATATCCGCGGGGCTGTGGACGCTGCAGTCCCCACCAACATCATTGCTGCAAAGGCAGCTGAGGTGCGAGCCAATTTGGTCAACTGGCAGTCCTACCTGCAGTAAGCACACATTACAACAGTACATCATGTTAACACTGGACACTTTATTACGTACACCTGTACTAATGCAGTTCAACTCAAGAGCTCTGCCATTAATTCTACTTTAGCAAAGTTTTTGTTTGCTGTCCAAAAGGTTTTTATTCTACTTTGTGTTAACTACTTGAATAATTAATATTGTACACCTCATTTACATACATTTCTCTTCTGCTTCAGAAAGTTTACTTTTAATGAAATTAACTGATTTCACTGCTCTACTTGGTATAAATTAGAGTAAGGTGCATATTTTATGGAATGATTTGCATATTTAGCATATTTAGTTGTGATATTGTTATTTAATATAATATATTGGGATAATATATAAGTCAGCATGTCAAACTGTCATTAGACAAGTTAAGCTGTCATTACATCGATCTTCTGAATCCATCAGTATAATAATTGCAAACTGAGTGCAGTGTGTCAATCTAAAAGCAGCTCTAGTTCCTGTGATGTGATTCATTGTCTTGGGTGCTACTTCCTCTTTGAGCCTGCATTTTTTATAATACAGCAGTTCTGACCTGTGACTCACATTATCATTTCCAAAAGAATCATCTGATGACTTGAGTCCTTATTTCATTTAATGTGGATGTGCTATAAGCATGTTTGACTATAACTAGCTACCTCCATGGACCATCCATAGTGTGTTTTGCCTTAACTAGAACATATGGTATTATGAAGGGTTAATTAACATTATTGTGTAAGCTGCTCTTGTAATTAGAAGCAACATGCTCATGACCAGGTAAAGCCCAATCCTCCAGTGTTGTATGTCTCGCTCCGATGGTAAAGGACATGTTTTGAATGCCTCATGATTAAGCATTATAAACAATCACTCTTTATTAGCACACCCACTGTTGCCCTTGCTGTTGTTGGTCAACAATGTATATAGTTAATTGCATACTGTAGTAGCATTGTGCTAAAATGGCAGTGTCTTGATGAATTCTCTTGTAGGAGTCAGATGATCTCAGTAGAGGACTGTGAATTCATCAAGAAATTTGAGGTGGCCAACTCTGAGGAGAAACAGGTCATTCTGACCAATGAAGGACATCAGGTATTAAGTACTCATCCAACACGTGTTAGCACTTCTCCTTTATATTTCTTTGGGCATTGTGCTGATGTACAATTTACCATATAGGCATTGAGATAAGCGAAAATCTGTTCAATCAATCTGTTCTGTCAACGTTTTACAATTCTACCTCAAAAGACGTTAAACCACCTGCAGTGTCTTGGCTTTTCAAACTGGTTCATTCCTTATTTTTGTTACCTGTACCCAGTACTAACATGCCTACCCCAATGTAGCCTCTTGCATTGTTTTGCTGTAGTGCTATTGTGGATCTTAAAGGACCCTTATGCTGTAACATAAGTAGTTTGCTGACCTGAGTTAGTCTTTTGACAGTTTTTTTGACGTGTCAGGCAGAATAAAAGCAAAGGCAGTTTGTTCAAATAGTGAATTGGTACATGGGTGCTGTGTCTTTCTGACGTTGTATGTATCTATTTTGTTTTTGCTCAGTGTGCAAAGACCTTTCTGAACCTGATGGCACACATTTCCAAGGAGCAGACAGTCCAGTACATCCTGACTCTGATTGATGACACTCTGCAGGTATACAAACATACCAACGACTGTGGACAAATATGACGTGTGTGTATATATATATATTACCCCCACCAACCAAGAGGTTTGCTTTAGGCTTTGTGTGCATTTAAAGACTTATTTGTGGTTTTAAATAAATTAAATGACATTATTGATAACTAGCGGTGGAATATTTCCCTGTGATGGCCGCGGGAGATTGATGTTTTCATGATCCTGTATAAAACGATCTAAAATAAAAACCATAACAGCTAGAGCGTGATTCTTTTGGCAGAAGAAAGCTAAGGCTTCTGTCTTTAGCTTCATTACGTTGTACGCTTGTGATGCCGCTATCACGTTACGTGACGTCAGATGCCAAACCGCGTGACACTATTCTATTGCCAATAAAACTATCAAAATG
This sequence comes from Sander lucioperca, assembly GCF_008315115.2. Lineage (NCBI taxonomy): Eukaryota > Metazoa > Chordata > Actinopteri > Perciformes > Percidae > Sander > Sander lucioperca. The sequence goes on along the minus strand of NC_050181.1, from coordinate 7,712,981 downwards.
TCTTTACACTCTGCTCATAAAAATAAGCATATCTCAAAAACTAAAAAATTTACTTAGTTCAAATAACTAATGGAGTGTTAAGAAATATTTTGTTCATGTTTCTACATTTAGAATTTTTTTGGATTAATTAATGTTTTGTGTGTTTATTTAGTATAATTTGATAACAAAAAAAAACTTGTCAGACTTTTGTATTTCTTTTATTTATGACAATGTCAATACTTTAATTGATTATTATGGTTTATTGACTTGCATAACTTGTTAGCTTAGGATGTACTGATTTTAGGGATATGAGTATTTGAAGATACTCCAAGAAATGACATCACAATAAGCAAAAATACCAATGTAGGCACTGGTTGACAATTTCTATTTCAGAGTTCAAAGGGTTAAACAATTAACAGTAGTTACAGTTTTAAAAAAAAAAATAGTAAAGAATTGAATTGGTAAATATTCTGTTAAACCCTAAGTAATCTGTTATATAGAGTTGGACTTCCCATCTTCTTCCCTTCTAAAGCATGTGTTTGATTACTACAGTTAGTTTTACTTTAATTTTGTGAGGAAAATAGGTCTTTACAATCCAGGAACTTATCTACAACCTTAATTCATGTGTGACTCAGGAGAACCATCAGCGGGTCAACATCTTCTTTGACTACGCCAAAAAGACGAAGAACACCGCCTGGTCCTACTTCCTTCCCATGCTGAACCGTCAGGACCTTTTTACTGTCCACATGGTGAGTTAAGAGTTGTTGATACTAAGTGGTTGTCAGTGGGAGTCATATCACAATTCAAGCTGTCCCTGCAACATTAGACTAGTTGGCCATCATGAGGAACAATGTCAGCCTTTACATTAAACAGCTAAAACAACATATGTTCACAGTGGGCTGTGAACTAGGTGAGGAAACCTCTCTAGTCCATGCTTAAAACCTAATCAAATTGTAGTATTTTTAGTTGCTGACATGCATAATCTATCAAACATCATAGGTTATTAAATAGAATATCAGAGATTATATTCCACAGTTAAAATGGTAGATTCCATTACATTTTTCACAGAGTTAACTCTATTTCTAATCATAGGAAGGCATCAATAATTCCTCACAAAGCAACCTTCTCCTTTTCCCACGAAAACAGCCAATTAATGTAATGATTTCTACCTGCCACCCTTTTCAAAGACAAAGGATGACCACCCAACGACAAACTATGATAGGGCACACACAGCTTAATTATAAATGCCAGCCAGATGGCATCCAGCAGGTGGGCGTCATGTGACCCAAAGTCTGCAACACAGCACTTTAACTCAATTCACCTATAATGATGACTCTTGCTTTTAAAATGGAGCCTTGGTATTTCTACATATCATTTCCTAGCAAAGGAGGAAATTGGAAAACAGAATATGTTACTGTCTCATCACAGGGCACAGGAAGCACTTTACAAGCCAAAATTGTGTATGAGGTAGTTGATGTGGCTTCAGGCATTTTCACACTTGGATGAGGTTGTAGATCATGTTTTGTTTTCAGTCAGTATTTTGGTGCGGTTTCAAGACAAGGTATTTTAAATTGAAGTACTTTTTTATTTCCATGTGTCTAGCCTTCATCCTTTTCTCTCTTTTTTTTATTTCTTTCTCTCCCTGAAATTTAAATTAATGAAACTCTAATGCACCGTAGAAGACCTGATCAAAAAAAGTTTTAGCTTTTTTTAATAGCTCCTCCTTACCTTAGGACTAAAACAAAGCAACAAAATGAATCTGTTTCATCAATGTTGGTGAAAATACACGTTTATTGTTTGTATATTTTACATCAAAAAGGAAAATTTCTCAAAGAAATGCTACATGATTGCCATTGCTGCCATTTTAGTAATAAGTAACAAATGCTATACCGTGATCTTTCAGTGCAATTGATTATGGCCTTCCTGTAAATTTATACTGTTGAATGACTGTTCTTGCACAACAATATGAATTTAAAATATCCTTCCTTTATTAGGCGGCGAGGATCATCGCTAAGCTGGCTGCCTGGGGCCGTGATCTGATGGAGGGAAGTGATCTGAACTACTACTTCAACTGGATCAAAAGCCAACTCAGTTCACAGGTATTTAAATCTGAATGTTGTTGCTAAAATATCTTGTGATATATAAAAGTCTGTGTATCTAAATATCTGGATTACTGAGGTTTTTTTGGCTTTTGTCATTGATTTTAAAAACTACAAAAAAAACTAACCTGTTTATATATTGTCATTTTACAGTAACCTTTTTTACTGTAAAATTGTGTGTTCTGTCTGTTTTATGTGACTAACAACAGACTACTACAGTACAGTGTAGTTAATGGTAGCCATATAAGGTGATGGGAAACATGTTGCCTGATAGTAGCAGTTTAAGGAAGGTGATGGCAGGTGTCACCAGAATCAGTGAATTTATTATTGTCAAGGGCATTCATTTTCAAGATAAATATTCTAAGTAAGTAAGTGGAGTATATGCTCATTTGAAAATTCAAAGTTATGTATGATGGTTGTGTTGTTGGAAAGGTCCAATTCATTGGGATTTATCTTCTTGGCAGCATGACTGTGCAATTCAAATGTTTGTGCCTGTGCACACTGTATACTGCATGATTGAGTTTTAAAATAAATTAACTAATTAGATTTATCATGTCATGGATTCTTAATTTCTTAGATATTAGGACATCAATCTCCAAGATACATTGGCTTCGTCTTTCTCATGTGGAGTATAATTATTTAACCCTTGTGTTGTCTTCCCGTCGACCATGCAACTTTTTGATTTTCTGGGTCTAAATTTAAAATGGCTTTTTTTCCGACACTTTAGTCGGGGTTTTTTTAATCACTTTTGTTGTTTTTTTTTTTTAAGTTTTTGAAGCTTTTTCCAACATTTTTGTCACTTTTTTTTCAACATTCTTTTATCATTTCTTTTCTTCAAATGCTAGAAAATTGAATAAAACACCCAAATCTAATGAAAGTAGTGAACTGATCATTTATTTTACTTGTTAAGAGCGTTGCATGGAACCACCCACGTTATTTTTTTTTTTGACAATTTGGTTGAAAGAAACCCACATTTCTAATATAGAAACTATATAGAAACAGCAAAAGTAATTTCTACTTTCTATCACTATTCCCTTAATTCAATTCTATTGTTTGAGCTCAAGGTGAAAACCTTGCCGGAATGATTGAAATGTACTGTAACACATTTATTCATATTGACTTTTGCCTGTCAGACCTTGAGTTTGTTGTACGCTGTGATGTAGGTGCTAGCTTTGCCTTGGCAGATGAATGCACCAAAGAGTGGGCTGATAACACACCTGAATATTTATTAATTCCCAGTTTCTTTATGCTTGTACATTGCACCCTGGTATTTCTAAAATATACAGAGGTGTTCATCAATTCAGATATAGTCAGCTCTTCCAAAAGCATGATTTTATCAATTTCTCTTTTTATTAAACATTCTGTGTCTTTGCAAAATATGTTCTCAAACTACAACTGCTTCTTGAAATTGCGTTTTATTATTCATTTCTCTTCTCAACAGCCAATCAACAAATCAGTCAGCATCCGATGTCACTGAATTGCATTTGTACAGCACATACTGTGTAGTCCAGCAGGACTGTGACTTAGCTCAAAGCTATGGATTTTGAAAAATTGTGCACCTGTTTGTTTTATCTCTCATTAGAACCTACATGGTACAGGTCCAGAAACAGGCTCAGGAGCAGGAACTATTTCCCCCAGTGAAGTGAGTATCAGTGAAGTGCATCTTCAGTCAATCTGGTGCTTCCACAAAAAAAACCCTCAATGGCAGGGTTTGTGCAAGCTGGCATCTGCCAGGTGTCACTGGACTTTCACATCTTTTCTTTCCCCTCTTTATCTCTCCCACCCTGTTCTTGCACTCCAGTTATTCAAATTGCAGATTGTTAGAGTCCTGAGTCTGTTAGAGCAAGTTTAGAGGAATTCTCCATTTGGACAGCATGGCGTTTGCTGCAACTGATTGGTTTTAACTGTAGGAATTGCATGCAGTAAGCCACTTCTCCTTAATGCTGAAAGTGCATGACAAACAGCTTTTCCTGTTTTAGGATAACAAGGGGAAATTGTTGTAGCATTTGCACAGCAGCAGCATCCTACCATTTTATACTCCATACAAGCATAGCGTGATTATTCTGAGAAGTGTGCTCAGAAATCTATTAACATGAGCACTAACTAATAATTGAACATCATCTTTTCCTCTGCATTTTCAACCAGGTTACCTCCACTCTTCTGTCCTCACTGCTGCCTGTTCTTCTTGCTGGACTTCTTTGCTTTTCTTCAACTGCTGTTAATTAACAGATTAATGTGATCTATTTTCTCCTCTCAGCTTCCTCCACTCTAATCTCAATTTACATTATTCTGCTCAGGTGTGATGGGACACTTTTCCCTGCTACTGCTCTGTGTTGTACTATTGGGTCTGTGATCTAGCATGTGGTCATGTATATTACTACAGACTGCATGTGCGATGCCTCAGGTTTGATCGGTGGAGGTAATGCAAGTTTTGGACTGGCCTTCTTCTATGTGCTGTATCTGCTTGTCAACTACTACGTGTTTCAGAACTGCACTAATTGTACTTGACCTTCTAACATGTTTGTTTTCCTGATTACACAGCTAAGGCTCACGCTTCGGTTTGAGTAAATGTTTGCCTCTGTCCTTTGCAGAGCTCTCAGTACGTCCAGTGTGTGGCTGGGTGCCTACAACTGATGCTGAGGGTGAATGAGTATAGGTTCGCCTGGGTGGAGGCTGATGGAGTCAACTGGTGAGTGATAACTCCTTAATAACAGAGTTCCAACAGTTTTTCACAGTCTAGATTTTAGTCTAATTTCAGTCTAGACAGAGAGATGACAGCTGGAAATTCGGGAGAGATAGGGTTGTACTTGGCTTACAGACAGACAACAATTTAGAATAAAGTACACAAAAGGACAGCAATGAGTAAAAACAATAATTAATACAAAAAGTACTCAAGAACACAGGGTTAACACCAACGCCACTTTTGTCATCATCACTCTTCACCTAACCCATCTAGAGAAAGCAGCAAGAAGAAAAAGCCAGAACCTAGAGGACCACCCTGTCAGATCCATAGCCAGTAACAGTCCAAATTACATTTTTTATTACTGATGGAATAAAATACCTCATGTACCTGTTAGTAACATCTTAAGAGAGGTGGAATGTCCTTCCTAATGGAAGCAAATTAAACTCACTTTATGAAGGGTGCTGGGTGCCCCCTGATTGCAATTTCCGTGGAGAGTTTTCCCATAGAGCTGGCTACATAGCCCCTGCACCCCACCTCAACTGGGCGTACCTTCACCCTTCAGCCTCGGCCCTCTGCTTCAGCTGCTAGATTGGAGTGCCGCAGCTTCTTACGCTCATAGGCTTCATTGACCGCATCCTCCCAAGGGACTGCCAGCTCAATGATGTAGCCATGTTGGCAGACGTTGGACCACATGTTCACATCTTTAGCTTGTCGCACACATTTTTTTTCTATATACAGCATTGTAAAAACAAGCCTTACTGCTTGACTTGGATTTGATAATTAGTGCACATCTATGAGCACCACATCTCTGCACTTACCAGCTATTTCTCAAATGTATGACTTGCTGTCTAGCTGTAGTCATTAGTACTCTGTAGTTTGAGCGCCTCTTCTGTTATCTAAAGACTGTTTGAACATTTCATTCTCATCCATCATCAGAGATAATGGATGAGCAGCATGCAGGCACACAGCTGTGAAAGCTATTCTATTAGTTAACAGATGGTAGATATAGATGGTCCTTTTCCCAGCACTTAGCGTTTATTTCTTTCCGTTTTTAGTTTTTATTAATTTATATACTATGTTTTTATGTTTAAGCATCACAGCGGTGCTGAGCAACAAGTGTGGCTTCCAGCTCCAGTACCAGATGATCTTCTGTGTTTGGCTCCTGGCCTTCAGTCCTCAGCTCTGTGAGCAGTTGAGACGCTACAATGTAGTGCCAGCCCTGTCGGACATCCTTCAGGAGTCTGTCAAGGAAAAGGTCACTCGAATCATTCTGGCTGCCTTCAGGGTATGTGGAGAATTTCTCATTTGGTCTGTGTGTCTCTAAAATTCCACTTTTCACCGATGTTTTGACCACACTAACTGAATTTCTGTCCCACATCTTGGCCTAGGGGAACGCAAGATTATCTTACTTTTTTAAATTTTTTAAATGTACTTTTGTAGTAACATTTTACCACATAAAGAAGTTATTTTCTGTTTGGCAAAAAGCTATTAGATATTTTGAAAATTGCTTGCAAATGATTGCAGGTCATAATTTTCTTTCAGCACTTATAGTGTTATACTGATATAGGACAGTCTGTGCATTGTTTAACAGAGCACTTTGAACATTTGCATTTAATAAGGCTGTATACTTAATCACAACAAGAGTAACCTGACACTTAAATGACAAATAAGGCAGCCCATAAAAGATGCATAAATATAATTTATGATTATGCTGCCCTTTAATCTACCTGCTGTGATTGCTCAAACATCCACTGAATATTTAATGTAGTCCTAAGAGCTGCGTTCTGGACTTGCTCTGTTGTTTCACGTTTGTGCCAGGTAATGAATTCCCTATACTATACCCTGACAAAATTAGGCCCCATTTATCTTCCCATTCTGTTGTGCTATTTACTAGAGGAACTTAGTGCGTCTGACAGGGCACTAACACAGGTCTGAGACATCTGAGAAATACATTGATGTGATAACTTCCAGGTCTTTAGAGGGGTAGGTATTGTGTTTTGGAAGAGTATACAAATGATTGCTTGGTTCCTAAAATTAAGCATTATTATGCAGACAAACACACTTCTCTTAGTCAACATACAGTATACTAATATTTCTTGGTAACAGTAATAATCCTCTGCTATAACACAGATACGCTGTACCTGCCCACCCTCAGCACATATCATATTGAATGCTAAACAGATTCATGTTGAGTCAAAGAATTATGCCTTAGAAAAAAATATAGATTTTTAATTTCATTTAAGAATGTATATTTTTTTTCCAGCCTTAATGATTCTAGGTTTTTCCAACCCGGCAACACCAGACAGTCTCAGAGACCTTGGTCACAGTTACAACGGTGTGGTAAATGCCATTGATTACATGATTGAAACATCAGCTCCTTCACTAGTGGAAGAAAATGTGTAGCTGAGGTAGGGCTGGGCAATATATATCGATATTATATCGACATCAATATATGAGGCTAGATATCGTCTTACATTTTGGATATTGTAGTATTGTGATATGACACACGTGTTGTCTTTTCCTGGTTTTAAAGGCTGCATTACAAGTGATATAATTTTCCGGACTTACTTACTGTTTTATAATTTGCCATGGTATCCACATTATTGGTAATTTATTTATCAAAACTCTCAATGTGTAAATATTTGTGAAAGCACCAATAGTGAACCCTTCAATATCGCCACAATATCGACATCGATGTATTTGGTCAAAAATATCATGATCTTTGATTTTCTCCATATCACCCAGCTCTAAGCTGAGGAAGGTATTTAAAGTTGCCAGTATTTCTCTGTCAGCCATTTCCCATCAGTATTTCACTGTCATTTTAACCTCAGTAAATAGGCATTTGTGTTCCTGATGGACTACCATTCCATGTCTTTTGTTTACTGAAAGAAATTGGTTTGAGACAAAATTTTAGAGTATGTATTTTTGTACTGTATTATTGTTTGCCTCAGTGGATTGCATCTGTTCCTGCTTTGAATTTTCCCCAAAGCTCATTCATCACACCTCTCACGTCAGCAGAGCTGTCACATCAAACGTTTGGGAATGTTCCCGCAAGAGAAATAGGCTCGGTTTTTAATTGGTGAGAGAAGTTTGTAGTTCAGTTTCATATTACAACTAATTAAAAACAACGGTGGGCAGTGAAGTGGGACACTGAAACATCTTGATGTTGGGTGGGTTTTCCCGAGAGTCGTTCAACTTACCTTGCAGTAACTGTCTTTAATTTAGAGTGAGGAGAGCTACAAAAACACTGTTCCTCACCAACACTCCCTAGTTGGGGCTCTCTTTAGTGTGTCATGCCGATTTAGAAGAATTTGGGATTATAACATGTACAGTAACAATAATTATCTTTTTACAAAATCCTTTACAAACATATTCCACATTCGTCCTAACTATGCAAATTAGCCTGCTCACCACATGGGACTTGCAATGTGACATAAATTATCCGGACCATCTAAGAGTTGAAAAAAAAACATATTTAATTAGGCTGCAGAAAACATGACATTTCTTTTAGCCATAAGCCTTTAAAGGCAATCAGGCTCTAAACATTTGCTGTGAGCTGGCCTATTTGCTCTATTTGAGAGGGATGTTGTGCACACATCACAGGTTATTGCAAGAAAGAAATTGCCAGATATGTGTAGTTAGTTGTAGATACGCCCTCAATGGGCTTAGGGGTTCAAGCTAAATATGGGTTGGGTTTCCTAAACTACTTGGTTTCATTGTGGTAAGTGTTGATTAAATTTCTGTCACTCAACTAGTCTATTAATCGACTGATTGTTGCAGCACTGATTTCGTATGCACTCGTTCATTCATTGATTCGTTTGGTATGAGTAGGTGTATTTTTTTCAGATGTTGGATATCTAATTTCTCAACCAAATTGCTCACTTATAAGTGTAGTTATTAATATACAACATCTGTTCCTCACACTGTTCACTTACAGAATCTTCTGGAGAAGTCAGCAGAGAAGGAGACTCGTCAGGAGTACGCCCTGGCCATGATTCAGTGCAAGGTGCTAAAGCAACTCGAGAACCTCGAGCAGCAGAAATATGACGACGAGGACATCACCGAGGACATTAAATTCCTGCTGGAGATGCTGGGAGAGAGCGTACAGGATCTGAGGTACCCAGTCGATTCCATTTCATAAACAACAAAACATTCAGTCATGAGTATTTCCGCCACAGAGAGCAGATTGCGAAAACATTGTGTGTTATATTCTTTAAAAAAATAAGGAAGAGTATATTATAGTGCTGTACATGAATCTGATCAACCTTCATGAAGCTAGTCTATTTTCTCATTTATTACATTTCTCTTTATTTTGAATGCTGTGTGGTTGTAAACAATGCAGCATTCAGAATAGATGCGTACATATAGAAAGTTAGATATTCTCTTTACTTAAAGTGTGTTCAACTAGACCATATGCTGTACCTCTCAGTACAACAGGTGGGTTGAAAGAAAGCAGCTTTTCTGCAGAGGGACAACTAAAAGAAGATCTTTGGACTGTCCTCTTGTTGGAAAAAAAACATTTTAATGTTGTATGTATTTTTTATCAACAGCTCATTTGATGAGTACAGCTCTGAACTTAAGTCCGGCCGCCTGGAATGGAGTCCTGTGCACAAGTCTGAGAAGTTCTGGCGTGAGAACGCCGTCCGCCTGAACGAGAAGAACTACGAGCTCCTCAAGTAGGATGAAGCATTTATTGTAGTGACACACAAGGGCACAATGATATTGGATATGCTTGATCATACACTCAGATGTTGCCACTAGAGAAGTGAATTAATATGTATTCTAAATTTGAATGTGAGAACGGAAATGAAAAGATGTGATTTAATTCTAAAGGGTTGAATTGAATTTTAATGTGAAGTTTTTTTTTCTTCTGTAAGCTGCATATTGAAATCAGGCTTTTGCTAGCATGCAAACGTGCTAAACTAAGATGGTTAACATGGTAAACATTGTACCTGCTAAACATCAGCATGTTTGCATTGTCATTGTGAGCCTATTAGCATGATGACATTAGCATTTAGGTCAAAGCACTGCTGTGGTACAGCCTCACAGAGGTGCTAGCATGGCTGTAGACTCTTCAGTTACTGTGAGCTTTTTGTGAGTGGCATATACAAATTTGAAATATTTGGTACTATATATATATATATATATATATATATAATTTTACAATATCGGATGTTCATATTAAACACGGCCAAAGCTTTAAGTAATGAGGTAATCATATTTAAAAGAAATCCCTGTGAGCCAAAACCGGATTTCTATATATATGGTCATCTGCTCCAGGGATATTACTGCAAGTGTTTACATCACATCCGCTGCTACATGTAGCTACATGCTAACATCTGGGAAAGCTGTAATCTTGGTTGCTGATGTTAATTTCTCAGACAGTTAGTGATTACAGGTGCAGCAGCCATGGGCAGTATGAGAAAAACTATGGCTGAGGTTGAACTTTGACCCTCTTGCTCATATGTGCTGCGCAAAGGATTGTGGATCAGAATAGCCAGAAAAGTATGCTGGCTTGCATTTCGCAAAATCCGATTGGATGCAATAGAACATCCTGGTATTTTTCGTATACTGCATTTGACATACTATGTATTGGGACATGCTAAATATTTTTCTGGCATTCTAAATAATAGGGCTGGGACGATATGCTTTTGTCCCGATTTAAATTCTTTCACGGTACATGGGTGCCGATTTGATTTGTATTGCGATTTTCATTTATTGCAATTCTAGAAGTATGGTGATTTGATAGCATTGAGTAATGCGATTTTCTTTTCCTTCTTTAACAAAAACAAAAGTTGAATTATACACTTCTAGAGACAATATATCATGAGACATTTCTAAAAAACTAATTTTCCCACCCCTACTAAATAATATGGTAGTATTGGAATGCAGGAAAAGTGTTTTTTGAACATTAAAACATGTAAACATGTTCTATTAGGAACCCAAAATACAAGTATGAACTGGAAAGTGAGCATAATAGGTCCCCTTTAATGGAACTGAAACCTAATGTTGAAAAGTTTAGGGTAAAAAAAATACATTGATTCTTGTGTTTAGATGATAGGTATTATTATAGGTATATTGGCATTAAACATTCCATGGTCACATTTGTTCAAACATTCACATTGAGTTCTGTGGTAACACCTGTCTCAGATTGTACTGTTAAAGGACAATTCCAGCGCAAAACGAACCTAAGGGTTATTAACTGATGTGTACCCACTCTGTCGCTACCTGGGACATGTTTTCATGTTAATCGAATGAGTTTGGAGCCATCTTGGAAACCGGTCATGACTAGTCGAACTCCGTGCAACGTGGAATTCCCATACTGTCTATGGAGATTCCACATTGCACGGGGTTCGACTAGTCATGACTGGTTTCCAAGATGGCTCCCCGCAAGTAAACATGAACACGACTGTCTTTATAATCTATCTTTTTAATAAACTAGCTGTACACTTACAACGTTGTCAATGTTTCGGTTCACATTTAGGGACCCTAATTATGCTAACGTTAAAGTGTGGTGATATTTCGAGCCTTCTTAGTGGTATTAAATAGCAATTTAATTTGAGTGTCCCCATGCCCCGAATACTTGCATTTCAAGCTTACCAGCGGTCCGCGGTAGCCCCGTTAAAGCTCCAAACTCATTCGATTAGCATGAAAACATGTCCCAGAGAGCGACAGAGTGGGTACACTTCAGTTAATAACCCCTAGGTTCGTTTTGCGCCGGAATTGTCCTTTAACAGCTACACTCACCATCATCTTGTCTGATGATTGCACAGCCCTTCAACATAGTTTTTTCTTTCTTGTTGTGTGTGTGTCCAATCTAAGGACTCGGATCACAAGAGATAAAACATCAATTTGTGTTCTTTGTTATTCCAGTCACACACTCTGTTGGGGCTACTGACATTGAGTAAAAATCCTGATCTACCCATGTCATTCTCTCATCACTGTCCTCTCTCTGTAATTAGCTCAGGCATCATTTCAGCTTATATTACCCCCCCTTCTTTCTTAGTCTTTTCACTCGATTCTCTCAATGCTTTGTCTCACTTTAAACCCGGAGGTGTCACTTATTCAGATGCCTTATGTCTTATGTCCATGGATTTTGATTTTAGAGTTTTGGTTTCTTGGTTTTAAAGTAACATTGGCTTTGAGAAAGATCAGTGCATTTTTACATCCAACACTTCTTCAGGGTTAAAGAATCTCATCTAATTTATTTTACAAAGCTTTGTCTGAAAAGTCTTTCCCTAGAAGCATCTGAGAAATATGTGATTTTCAGAGTGAAAAAGGTGTGATGTAATCTGCCTTTCAATGCAGACGGACCTCTCCATTTAAATGCATCCCATTTTGTCTGCCTTCAATAGGATCTTGACGAGGCTTTTGGAGGTGTCTGATGATCCTCAAGTCATAGCAGTGGCAGCTCACGACATCGGAGAGTATGTGCGGCATTACCCACGTGGCAAACGGTAAGGCATGTTTCTGTGAAAACCAATTTGTATCAAAGCTCAAGGCCGTTTTACAGTCACTGTAGCCGAGCTCGCGCGCGCCAATGTGACGTCAAAATGACGTAGGTCAGGGGCGTTTCCAGGACTTGAGGAGGTTTGGGGCTTAGCCCGGACCGATTTTAAATAATCTGAATGCAATGCAAAACAGCAATTGGCTTGCCCAGCTTGTTAATAGCCAGTGTATATTCATTTTAGCTTTCCAGTTTGTAGATGTAAGTCAGATGGCTCCAACATTTGGCCTAATCATAACTGACCTGGCAACCCAAAGGCCAAGGTTTTGTTTCCAGATCTGTGTGGTGACCTATGATGCGGGGGGTCTGGGGGTCCTCGTCCAGAACATTTTGAACATTAAACACTTCATTTATTTCATATTTCTACCTTTTTCTGAATCTATTTATGCTGGAAATATGTAAAGGGAAACATAGGGGACAATTCAAAATATAAAAACATAATGGAATATATTGCAATAAGGCTCTCAGGCATTCTGTATTGCTTTCAACTATTTATTCTCCTTTGGATCGACATTTCTAATTATATCTGAGTCAGCACACATGTAGCCTATAATTTACTCCTCCCTCCTCTTTTGCGTCTTTTGTTGGGGAAGTAACCTCCTTAAAGTGCACATGACAATTATTCACCTCAATGATACATTAATTAATTTTAATGAATTAATAAAGCCCTGGACTGTAATATTTCAGATGTTTGAGCAAGATTTCTGCTCATGTTCAAAACTTTGTGCACATTCAAAATATAACTCATCCCATCTGTGTTCTCTGTGATTTGGAGGAGTCGTGGAGGAGTACTTAAACTTATGTTGTCCTTTTCTTTCACCTTATACTCAAAACGTATTCACTCCCTTATGGAGTTAGATTACCCTTTACACCTTGTAGCATGTAACAACCAGAAACACCAGCACATTAGATTCATCCCCAAACCATGTAGGCTAAGCAATGTAATGCAAGGTTAATAGAGCTGAGTCCTTATAGTTGGAATTTCCAAGTTGAACCTCTTCTCACACCACTTTAACTTGAATGTAGTCTAATGGTAGAGCACTTCTTGGTTTCAGCTTGAAAGGTTACGCTTACAACACAGTCTAATCACTGTTGCTTGCAGTCGCTATGGCGACAACACGTCATGGGCTTTGCTTATCTGATCTGCTGGATCTTAGAGTCGGTAGCCTACCGCGGCGGCGGTCTTGTAGTCTCTCCTACCCGTGCTGAGCGGGTGAGGTCTCAGTGTAGGTTCATAGTCTTGACTTCTCACAGCGAGACACGCGATCAGGCACACAGAGAGACGGACGAACGGACACACACAGCCACATATATGCTACAATTACCACAGTTTTCCCCACTCATCCTCTCTCTTTGAGAGAGAGTGAGAGTGAGAGTGAGAGAGAGAGAGAGAGAGAGAGAATATCGCTTTGTGACAGGCACGGAGAAATAAGCGTCAGGTATGAATGGCCAGGCGATCAGGCACGTTTACATAGGCTATTGTCCGGTTTCATATTTGTCAGTCAACTTTTCAAAATACATTCGGGGCTACACTCAAAACATTCGGGGCTGAAGCCCCGGCAAAATCGGCTGACGCCGCCTCTGACGTAGATCTCGCTGCCGTGACAGGATTTTGAGTGCGCGACCAGAGGGCGCGCACCACTCTATTGTTTTCAGCGGCGCACGACAAAGCGGAAACAGGAAGCATGAACGAGCTCGAGAGCAACCGGATGCCAGGACTCTCAGAGTGACTGCAAGTCCCTCTTGTAAACTTACTGTGTTAAGATGAGTTCTTTTATGGTGAATGAAAGGCTTGATCCGACAAAGTAGGTCATCGAATCAAATCGAAACATTGACGGCAATGCTGCTGCCAGTTCTGCCGTTGTTTACCTTTTTCTTCTTCTTCTAGTCCGTAGAAATGGCAAAGTCGGTAGCCTTTCCTCTTTAGCGCCACCTCTGTTCAGGAGAAGACTGCAACTAGTGTCGCAACCACCACGCGCGAGTATAAACCGTTACGGCGCTCCCATGACGTCACACTGGCGCTCGACAGCTCGGCTGCTGCGAGTATACCCCACGTTTTAATGCCACTGTGTAGAATTTCTGACTCTGGCACCCCGTTGTGGTAGTACAGCCTCAACAACATCACATTTAAAAGGAAAAATACTTACTAAACCCACTGATTGGCCTGTACCCATGAAGCTTATCCCATCTCCTCACAACCCCAAGGAAATGAGAGAGATTGTTGTCTTGTTTGTGTCCGATAATGCTGAAGTTCAGGATGTCTGTCGCTTCTGTCTTCCTTAATCCTCTGATGCTGCTAGTTCTTGTCTGGACACCTTATCCTCTCCCCATATTTTAGGTTTCCCTCAATGTTTGTTATCCTAAAGACACTATGTGATTGACATATTAATCTTATTACCCTGTGATCAGATCTCAGGGTCGATATGCCCTATTTCCAGCCTTGCATTTCTAATTACACCCCACTACTTTTAATGCACCCAGTTTGTATGTAACGGTACAAGTGTTCCTGTGCTTTCACCTACTTTTCTTTTCTCTAGTCACACCATTTACTGTGTTATCACATGCATTATGCTGGCCTGTTTTCCTCTTCAAAGCACTATATCCTTTTACAAGGCCAGAGACCCTTCAGTCAGGCTGGATTAAATTACCTGGTGCTAGACCACTGAATGACCTAAAACATGAAAATAGTACCTGTTGTCTGTGTAGATAAAGGCTTTCTCCCATTATTCCTTTATATTCCTCCCATTTCAGGGTGATTGAGCAGCTGGGTGGAAAACAGCTGGTAATGAATCACATGCACCACGAGGACCAGCTCGTCCGTTACAACGCCCTGTTGGCTGTGCAGAAGCTCATGGTCCACAACTGGTATGAACACATTCGTAGCTTCATTGATGTTGTGCATTCAGATGTTGTCATGAGGAAAATTAGCCCTTACAGTTTTAGTTGAACCAGGCTTTCTGACATTAAATAACAACCCCTACATGTGCATACAAATGATTCCCTGCTCACCCTCACAGGTATTTTCAGTTATTTTTGGCTGATTAGATGTCTGCTTTGGTTGAAGTTGGGCGGAGTGATGCTGGGAATTATGCGAGGTTAATGGACTGTGTACTGATAAGATTGATGAAATTATAATTTGCTCCAACAAAGCCAGAGCTTCACAGAGATGTCACTAACGCTCAGTCTGTACACATCCACACTAGGGCTGAACGATTTTTGAAAATAATCTAATTTTTTCCCCAAATATTGCGATTCGATATTCGATCATTTTTTTAAGCTCTTAGTCTTCTGTATTATTCAACAAAGAATAATTATAAGCGCAATACTATAAATCATTTATAGTATGAACACACAATTACACACTAGACAGTTAAATAAGTAAAATATAGTATATATCTATATATATATATATACACACACACACACACACACACACACACACACACACACACAACAGTGTATTTTTTACAGTGCACAGAGAGGAGCTGCCTCCAGCCCCTCCCCCTCGTGAAGTTGCGTGCTGCCGTGTGTACTTGTTCAGAGAGGCTATCGTTACGTTAGCATGTTGCTGGTGTTCTTGCCGTGGGATTAACTGTACTAATAAAACTGTTGAAACACCGCGGCCACGCTGCTGTGAAAGCTCCCTGAACGTCATTAATCAGTCTGGTTGTTACCCCTCTCAGTGGCAGCTCCTCCACTCATATCTTTATAACGGAGCTAACCGCTAACCGGAGCTAACCGCTAATCAGAGCTAATCGTTGCCAACCGAGCCTTGAGTTCTGTGTGCCTGTATCCATTAACTGCATGTATGGACTCAAGCCCGAATAAAACCCTTCATTTTATTAAAATGGCTGTAAAAGTTTTAAACTACAACTCAGAGTTGTTTGAATGACAGAAATCAGCTCCAGGTACGGCGTAGCGTTAGCGTGGTAGTTGATGCTTTCTCTGCGGAGTGCAGACTGATTTGCTCTCGCGAGTCATGTGACCAAATCGCAGCCTTTGCGATTAGGAAATCGCGTTTTAACATATCGCGATATTATCGCAAATGCAATTAATCGTTGAGCCCTAATCCACACAGTCCTAAACAAAAAGGTCTAATCAAGCAAAATAAGTTAAATCCCCTGTGTGGGTAGACTGTGTCATGGCTTTTAAAGATGATCTGAACTTAAATATGTGTTTATTACATCAGCATTCAACTGTTAAAGTCAGTATTTGTTGCATAATTTTGTAACGTTCAACAGGTCACGTCTTACCAACTAGCTAACTGTTTTTACTGTGTGTTATGTTATTCATGGAGAATACAAAGAGAAAAATATAGAAGACAGACATTAGTTTTCTTGCCCTTGTGTTCTTCACACATCAAGACAGACAGAGTAGTGGGTCAGTTTGGATTTGATGATGTTAATCAGTTGCTTGCTGGTCCATCTTTATGGTTGTTTTGTGTGTGTCAGTGGCTGTGGTTTAAAACATTACCTCTGTGCATGCAACAGTTAACTAACGAGGCTAATGCTTGGTGAGAGTTGTTTGTCTTAAAGGAGTAGTTTCACAGAGAGTTAGATGAGAAGACTGATACGTTTTTTATGTCTGTACTGTGAATATGAAGCTACAGCCAGCAGCTGGATAGCTCAACTTCAATTCTTTAATAACTACATTTTAGGGATCCTAATGTTATGTGTTTCTGTAAAAAAAAAAAAGACTCATATGAGACACATTTACAAGCACCATTACAAACTATGTGCTTTGTTTACTGAAGCCCTGGTCAATACTTCAGCTTTAATGTTAAAGCACCACTCCCTTGCATTTTCTCAGACCCTAACACTCAACCTGCCCATCATCTTTGTGTGTTTTTTCTGTCTACTGGATTGCTTGGAAACGCTAAAAATCATCAAGCAATAAGTGAAAATGTTTGTTTTGCTGCCACTATCTAAAACACACTCTGCTTCCTGAGCAACTGTGGATGGAGGTATTGTGTTACTGTTTTATATCATATAGTAGTGCTGTTTTCCCATCTAAGTGGCCTTAATGTTCTGTGTAAACTGTATGTTCACTGAAGTGTGGGTAGAAGTTTATTTATCCACTGCAGCACAAAAGGTTTTCAGTCTTGTTTCAGCGACTGTGAAGAAAGAAAAGCAGATTCCCATTATCAGACCTACAATAGAAAGGAAGATGCATTTTCACCACCTCAACCTGAATACTGCAACTACCAGTGTAAGATAGATGTGTTTTAATCTATAACATGATGTAATAACATCTTACAGGCTGAAAGATCAGATAACCACTGCAGAAAGAGAAAGGGCTGATGCAGGGTTAATTATGTGAAGTTTTTTTTTTTTTTTTTTTTTTTTTTTTTCTTCTCCATATCACCCAGCTCTACTTCATATTCCAGGCAATGTTGATTTGATATGGAAATGGATATTTCATCACTCACAGCTTGTTTTCCAGCTATGTGAAAGCAGCAAGGTGTCATTTAAAAGCCCGGCACACAAATCACATCTTAAAGACATTCATCTATTCTTGTATTTTATTTTACTTATTTTACTACTCCTTATAAGTCTTTATTTCGCCTACGCCTTCATGTGGCGACATCCTATGGCGTCACGGTGTTGCAGTGGTTAGACGCCTCACAACAAGAGAGTTCTGGGTTCTGGGCTTGGGCCCTTCTGTGTAGAGTTTGCATGTTCACCCCGTAGAGCTGGGCAATATGGAGAAAATCAAATATCATGATATATTTGACAGAATACCTCAATATTGATAATGCAGCGATATTGTAGGGTTGACAATTGGTGCTTTCACAAAATGTTGATGGATTTCGCAAAAACTTTTTGATCCTATGGAGCCATTTTGATGCTAACAAGCACTCACCTGCCGTTAGCATTCCATTGACTGCCATTCATTTTGACGTCACTTTGACCGCGAATAACTTTACATCTGAAGCGTTTTAAAGACTTTTAATTTTGTCCATTGTTTATTTCTTAAACACAACAATGTATAAAAGGCTCCATTACCTTGTATCTCACGTTATGGCTCCGTAGCAGAAGTTTTTGTAAAAATAGGCTAACGATTGTGTCATAACCACGCGACTTACTGTCGCATAGTAGAGGAATTACCGTATAGCTGTTTAAGTTTAATTACTAATGTTAACTAGCATTTTAGTTAGCAATAATTAGCCTGTGCCTATGTTATCTCCTTACATATACCTACACTTTCCGTCTCTGCAAGATTGGGAATGATTGAGATTTCTCTTGGCACAGCTACCAGAAGACTTACAACTTTCAGACAGGTTGCTCACGTCACATTTATGTTGTCTCTCTCAGTTGGAGGCTGCGCAGTAACGCTCAGCGCTCACCGGAAAAGTGCTTCTAATATCCTTCACTGGTCTCCGTCCAGAGCAACGGGATCTGTTGGTCCAGTTTATATACTGTATGTGTAGATGCGACCGGAGCAGAGTTGGTGGAATAAGTTTAAGTTTTGTACAGTGTGTGCGGTGTCCGAGATAAACCCCAGACTGAAAGCCAAGTTCATTCATTTGCTCACCAGAAACGGGATTTTAACCCAAACGTTATTTATTTTACAACGTCTGCCCTGGAGGTAACGAGTCTCCCCTGGTTTCCTGACCACGGTCGGAAACGAAGCAAGCAGGAAAGGTTAACACATTGAACATTTTAACAGCTTATTAACGTGCGCTTGTTGCCCCGTGTGCGCTGATGCGCTCATCTGTTGACATTTCCAAATGCCTTCCTACAGTTGCTTAATAAAAGTGGGCTTTCCACACAAACAAACGTGCATGTGTCATTGTTATGAGAAAAAAAAATTTGATTTTAACTGTGTCCGGCTCGCACACAAATTTCTTAATGCCTGTCGGGCTTGGGCTGGGTTTGTTCACGGCTCTGTCGGACATGGGCCGGGCTTGGACAGAAAAATTCGGCCCGATCCGGACTAACACACGCACACACAGCGGACAGCGCCAGTGGAAAGCTGGAGTGCAGAACTTTTGTCTCACCCCTTTGGCAGTGAAAGTAATTACACAAACTGTCGACGTGCTTATGAAAAGCAGTGGGATTCATAATAACGCCATGTAGCTATGATCTCTCCCCTGTTCTTGCCTGTAAAGGTATTGGGTAATACAGGTAGACTGACATACTGTGTAACCATAAGAGAGCCAGAATGAGCAAATACGCTGTGAAGAACTGTAAGTGAGCAAGGCTGGTTGACGGCACTCTGTGTATTGCTTTTGTAACAACGTTGTTGTGGAGTTAATAAACTATATGTTCTGAGCGCAAATAAGCTGTATCAGCATACTTCCAGTGTGCCAGTGCGGGAATGTCGCCACAGCCACCACAACTCTGGTACACTGAGAAATAAAGAGAGCTTTCCCTGGCAGCGATAGGTTTAATCAGCATTGAGTGAACTTGTTTGGCAAGGGCTTCAATGTAACAGACGTTCATTTATATGTAAAGGTTCTGCACTCTAGCTTTAAGATATAGTCCTTTACATCGCCAATAGTAAAAAGAGGTAGGATCATGTTTTAAGTGGAGTATCCCTTTAATTTTGTAGTACTGTGATGTAATACTGTAACTGCAAAATAAACAAATAAATACTGTGATATAAATTTAAGGCCATATCGCCTTCCCCTGTGTCAGCCCTGTGATTGTCTGGCGACCTGTCCTGGGTGTACCCTGCCTCTCGCCAAACGTCAGCTTGGATTGGCTGCAGCCCCAGTAGATAATAGATGAATGGATGGATGGCGGCATGCTGCAGCAGCACAATGATTGATATGTTTTTGTGTTGAAATAGGTTTGAAAGAGACAATGATGTAAATACTTGAGCATTGTTGTTCATGTCAGTTTTCTCTGTTATGTGCTGGTGGCTTTTCTGCCAGTTTGTTTACCTTGACAGGACATACTTTGTGAGGTTTGTGTGTCATGGTTGTTTCGTCATATTTGATTATGTGCTGCCCACACTCATTGCCTTCATGAAAACAGATGTGTGATTGCTGCTGCAGAATGAGGAATACTGAGGCTGGTCCTAAAAAGAAGTTTATTTTTTGAAAAGGTGAGGTGTCATCCACCCACAAATTCCATGTAAGATCTTCTTGTCTTTACTTTCTAAAGGCCCCTGCTGTCATGACAACAGCAAAGATGAATGTGTGAACTGAGAAACTTATTTATCATTTTACCCTTCAGTCTGCTTTGAAAAGTTCTTTTCCTGACATGTTTGTGGAACATGAACAAGTTGTGGTAGATTGTATTTTAGCTATTGATGGTTTCAGCTATTGAGTTACTCTGTCCTTGTGCTGTACTGGCCTCTGTTGTGCTTCAATGAAGCACAGCCCATTCTCCAGAAGTCCATAGTTTTCATGGACATTTCATGATCTATCATTAGATTGCATTTCATACACTAGCCTGGCTATTAGGGACAGCAAAATACCCACATATGTGTTCCAGATTACTGAGTAAACTGTCCTTAACTGAAATGATCACAGAATGTACTGATAATTTCCAGTGAGTAATTAGTTTCCAGTGTACCACTTTGTCTTTATTTGTATTTTGACATTATAGTTGATACAGCTTCTTAACAGTTAGGTTTTATAAGCCGAAAATAAAATTAAAAAAACAGTATTCGGGTAATTTTTACAATAACCCGATAAATATGTAGATCTAATCACTGCACTACTGTTTTTTTTTTTCCTTCTCATTTTCACAGCCTAAGTGAAAAAGCCTATTAGGCTCTTTCTTAAGGCCATAGAGCACGTCATGAATAAACTTAGTAATCTTAGTGTTATCTTATGTAAACCTGGTAGACAGCTGCCTAGGGAAAGGAAATCACCTGAAAAAAATTAGTTTATTACAGATACACCATTTTGGTTATAGACCTTCGTCGGGTGTTTAATTCACAATGTGAAACATCACAGCTTTATATTAAAGGCACTGTTTTAACAACCAATAACAAAAGGGAATCAGATCATGTTACCACATTACTGATTGATAAAAAAAACATTTATATAATACAAACAATTAGATGTGCAATGCAAAATAAGTTTTTATTTTTTTTATTTTTCTTATTAAAAAAAAAGGGGGGGGGGGGGGTCCAAAACTCATATCCATACATTTATCTTTTGAACGACTCTCATTGGCTGGTGCCCTGTTCATATACAGTACAACGTGATCATTGCTCCTTATATAGCCTTTGATTTAAGATAAGGCGATATGACTCATTATGCTGTGCAAGTATTCATTCATAAAGCAACTCTTGCTCATCCTTCCAATTATTGCCATCTGCCTTTGTCTTTTTCTCTTGGTGTTATTCTGAATCAACATACAGCTGCTATTTGCAGACCAGCTAAAGGTCACCACGACAACTTCAGGGAAGTGTGGAGATTTTACATGTTGGATTATTTAGTTTCCTCTTAAAAGCTGAAATTCTCCATGTAAGCATACGTTCTTATAGGAACTAGGGGATGGTTATGTGAAACTCAGAGGCTTAAAACCTGTTGTGTTCGATAGACTTGAATTATTGTCGAGCAGGTGTGAAGGACTGTGTTCCTCGGAGAGTCTGCAGGTTTTCATTTCTACCAGAAACAAAAAATAATTTCAGTCTAACTGCATTCTAATCACTGAAATTCCCAGGTGTAGATGCAGCCTTTTGCCCCTCGAAACAATGTGTACACCTGCTTGATTTGACTGGAAAGTACTGTGAATGTTCGCCAGCAATGAGATGAAACATTAAAGTGCAGGAATTAAGGCTTTGACTGGAGATGAGCGGTATTTTAACCTGAGACAAAAATGGAAACATGCAGAAAAGTACTTAAAATCTCTACTGTATGAATCAGTAAGGACATTTTGCTGATGTGTACATATTTAGTGTACATGCAGGAAAATGACAGCCTGTAAAAATAGCAGTAGTAAAGGGTTTAATAAGGAAATCCAACAGAGTTTTAGTTTTTAAGGGACCTTAATGGTTAATTACCCATGGTCAGAATGTATTTGCCAGCCTTTTCGATCTTTAGGTTTGTGAGAGGCATTTGATATTTCTGGTATCATTAAGGTGATATCTTAAAATATATCATATGAATGTAACTGTCAAAAAGAAGCCTGAAGGAGAAGCGTGACCTTTCAAAATAATGGCATTATACAGTATTTCAACATATAAATCATGTCAGGGTCAGAAGCTTGTATTCTGAAATTAAAACTACCACTTATGCTGACATTAAAGGACCTAATTCCACCCCAATAATCAGCTGGACGGGAATACAGCATACAGACACGAGAGTGGTATCATTTTCCATTTTACTCTCGGCATAGTCTTGCATTGCCAGACCTTCCTTCACAGCTCTGCGGAGGAGGGTCTGGCTAGTTCATACAGCATTCCTGGATGGGAGAAAAACGCGCTCTGGTTTATTGCCATTTCTTTAAACCAATCGCAACAGTGCCGCTGCAAAATAGCTTCAGGAAGGAACTTGTTTTGGTGGAACATGTGCACGTAGGGAGGTGAGCTCTGGAATTAAAATGGCTGTCGAGTGTGTGCTGAGAATTTACAAAAAAAAAAGATAAATATAATTTGATTGTCGGTTCTAGCTCGGAGGATGTTTCCCGAATAGACCAGAGTTTAGAAAACGGAAGGTGAGGGACCAAAATGAGGGACCTCCGTCGACACCGGAACTATCCCGTAAATGAAACGTCATCGATATAGACTACTCAGTAGGCAATCTGGTGGATGGGAATTAAAATGCATCTAATTCAGCATAGAGTGAGGTTGTGTTGGTAGTGCTGAGGTGTAATTTATTTTACTTTCTTTCACAGGGAGTACCTGGGAAGACAACTCCAGTCCACTGATCAGCAGCAAGCGCCTGTCGTGGCAGCCCGAAGCTGAACTGTTCCTGTGCACGTGCGTTTGTGTATTACTGTGTGGATGAGTGTGTACTGTATGTACGTTGTTCTTTGCCATTTTAATAATGGCTTGTTCATTTTGTGTAATGACTTGAAAATGGTGGTTTCCTCCTTCAATCTGCACCCTGAATGATTCTCGATGTTTCTTGATTTGATTGTCGTGCTTCGTGTTGTGCCCTCTCTGCCAAGTGATGTGTGGTAATTGAAGTCACACTTTGTTTGTGATAATGTACAAAAACTGCAACTTATTTAAGTCTTACGTGTAAAACATTATACTGTATGTATCTCAATAAAGATGCTTATCTATGGTGTTACTGTGTTGCATTATTACACCTGCTGGATAACAGACTTTAACTGAGATTAACTTTATAAGATGTTTTTCATGTTATCAGACCATATTTGGTTGGCTCTCAAATATTGAAAGCAGAGAAACAAGATTACTTTTTTTCTTTTCAAGTGTTTTTTTGTTGTCATGTTTACTCTCATCTGCCTTCAGGCTCAAGTTGAACCTTCATCTGTTCATCCTTCAAACTGCCTGTAGTAGGGAGTCAAAAATATCTTGTAAAAATGATAGGAAATGTATATTTTACATTTCAGTGCTCTGTTGTGAAGTGAAAAGTGGAGGTAATGCGAAGGTTAGTGTCTTTTTATGACTTGCAACTTGTGTTTTAAAATACAACTCTAGAAATCAGAAAAAGATGGCCTCTTTCACATTGATGTAGAAAAGCATAACTCCTACATGGAAATCAATGTGCTTCCACCTCATCCTTTTACTTTCGCAGTTATAAAAGAAATATATACTCAGTGGTCACTTTATTAGGTACACTGGTGCAATCTAATGCAATTCAAAACATCAGCTATGCCTTACAAAG
Organism: Sander lucioperca; assembly: GCF_008315115.2. Lineage (NCBI taxonomy): Eukaryota > Metazoa > Chordata > Actinopteri > Perciformes > Percidae > Sander > Sander lucioperca. Next base: position 7,688,955 of record NC_050181.1, on the reverse strand, counting down.
TAATTGATGTTAGTTTTTGGTGACAATAAAATGTGTAAATTAAATGTATTATTTAGGTCATACTTAAAGCTTGTGTTGTCATGAGATGCATTATATTGAGAGGTGTCCTATTTGTCCCAATAATATACACGAGGGGCACCAAATATTAAGAACACCATTTTTTATTTTTAAAGGTTCCAGCTTCTCAAATGTGAATATCTCAACCTCAGGCTTTACGAAATTGTGATGGCCATTTTTCACTATTTTCTGGCATTTTAAAATGATGAAGATATTCATGCAGCAACTTTTCTGAACACTGTCACCAAGTCCTGAGAGCGAGGCTCTCCAGACTTCAGTTTTTGAGAATTATCTTCCATCCAATCATTGTTGCCCTCTTGGTCCAATTGCTCTATGATTGCAAAGAAGTCCCCTGAAATGTAAAGTTTTTGCCAAAATACAAACATTAACAACATCAGCAGTTGGCATGTTTCCTCCCTGGCTCTTTGTGTGTGTGTGTTTTTCCTGTTTAGGAGGCAGTCAGACTTGCAGAGGTGTATCATGCCTGAATCAACTCGGTCTCTCTCCTCCCAGCCAGCTCGCTTTTATTTGGTTGTGTTTTGGGTTTTATTAGATTTGCATTCCATCTTACCCATGCACTCAGTCCTGATAATACTGACTTACATATTTTACCATAATTCTGTGTATAGTTCAATAATAGGTTAAATAAATGTGACTGGATTTTGAGCAGGTTCATGACAGCGAATCTTCATCCAAAATTGATATATACTATATGCAAAGGTTTATTTAATAATGTTGAGAAGATATACAGTACTGTGCTAAAGTTTTAGGCAGGTATGAAAAAATGCTGTAAACTAAGAATGCTTTCAAAAATGGAAGTGTTAATAGTTTATTTTCATCAATTAACAAAATGCAGTGAATGAACAGAAGAGGAATCTAAATCAAATCAATATTTGGTGTGACCACCCTTTGCCTTCAAGACAGCATCAATTCTTCTAGGTACACATGCACAAAGTTTTTGAAGGAACTCGGCAGGTAGGTTATTCCAAACATCTTGGAGAACTAACCACAGATCTTCTGTGGATGTAGGCTTCCTCAAATCCTTCTGTCTCTTCATGTTATCCCAGACAGACTCAATGGTGCTGAGATCACGGCTCTGTGGGGGCCATGCCATCACTTCCAGGACTTCTTGTTCTTCTTTACGCTGAAGATAGTTCTTAATGACCTTGGCTGTATGTTTGGGGTCGTTGTCCTGCTGCAGAATAAATTTGGGGCCAATCATACGCCTCTCTGATGGTATTGCATGATGGATAAATATTTGCCTGTATTTCTCAGCATTGAGGACACCATTAATCCTGACCAAATCTCCAACTCCAGAAATGCAGCCCCAAACTTGCAAGGAACCTCCACCATGCTTCACTGTTGCCTGCAGACACTCATTATTGTACCGCTCTACAGCCCTTCAGCGAACAACCTGCCTTCTGCTACAGCCAAATATTTCAAATTTTGACTCATCAGTCCAGAGCACCTGCTGCCATTTTTCTGCACCCCAGTTCCTATGTTTTCGTGCATAGTTGAGTCGCTTGGCCTTGTTTCTATGTCGGAGGTATGGCTTTTTGGCTGCAACTCTTCCATGAAGACCACTTCTGGCCAGACTTCTCCGGCCAGTAGATGGGTGGACCTGCGTCCCACTGGTTTCTGCCAGTTCTGAGCTGATGGCACTGCTGGACATCTTCCCATTCCGAAGGGAAATGAGCTTGATGTGTTATATATTACTGTTACTATATACTATAGTTGGTTGATCATACACCTGACTACAATCCTAAAAAATCCCTGACTTTTTGCAAGTACCTATAAGAATTAATGCTGGTTTGAAGGCAAAGGGTAGTAACACCAAATATTGATGTGATTTTAGATTTTTCTTTTGTTCGCTCACTTTGCATTTTGTAAACTGATAAAAATAAACAATAATTTATATTTTTCAAAGCACACATTTTTTTCACACCTGCCTAAGACTTTTGCACAGTACTGTAGATACCTTTTAGCACAACCATGTTAAGGTTTTGGATTACTGTCCAATAAACACGCAAAAGCTTCCTGATGACCATTAAAGATGACAAAACCAATTATAAAAAAGTTGTATGTTACAGGAAATTCTGTCTCACTGCAGAGCTTGGTTCTCAAACCATCTCACAGAAAGGCCAAAACTTTGAGTCTTTGAAACACTATCTATAATCTCCCCTAAAATTACAATAACCCATATGCTGTGGATGAGTGGCTCTTGAAAGAAAACAAATGTCTGACTGTCTTATGCAGTAAATTAGGTTTCAAATGCTGCTTTGAGTCGCAGTGTGCTCTCATCAGAATTTAAATTAAATCTGAGATGTTTGACCTCTTTTTGTCTGACCTTAACTGTGTTCTTCCTTTACTATTTCAGTTCATTCATATACATTCACATACGCAGTAGTTGTAACAATCAGTTTTAAATTGTACATATAGACATATTCTTCATAGGGGAAGAGGCAGCTGTTTGAATGTGTTTGGACTTTTATAATAACAGGTGTTGATAAGGAACTAAATCTGACTTGTAATTATTCTCATGTTTTGTTTTCTCAAACACTCCAAATAATTAACTTTTAAAGCTAAAACTAATTTACTTATATTGTACTGTGTGTTTTTAGGATTATTAAAGGGGAACTCCACTGAATTTACACATCCAAGTGTGTTTGCAGGTGTGCAAAATGTATAAAGCCTTTTGTGGCTCTAGAGGGAGCTGAGCAAAATCTGATAAGCTGCATCTAGTAATGTCACTTGAGTCAGCATTAGTTGGGGCTGAAGACTACAATCCTGAAAATAAAAATAATATTTGGGGCCCAAATCAGTTCCTATCAGTTCCTAATCCAATATAATAGGAATATTATGTTAATGTATGCAAAATCACAGGGGTAACCTGGTGGCCCATGGAAGTCCCTCATTACCTGTCTACTCTTGAAGAACTAATTGAAGGCAATATTGCCCAATTAAATCAGATATAAACTAAGTGATGTTAAATGCAATAACCTTGTTCCACTATATTAGACAAAACTTCCAATGTGCAAAAAAAATACTTTTCAATATTCAATATTTACAAGCAACCATGAAAAGGTTCACATTTGCAACAAGATTTGCACTAAACAGACATTTATTTTTTGGAGACATCAGTATTTACAACAGCTACTGTCTGCTGCAGCTGCTTATGTGTGAGGCAGCCAGAAGGTCGGGCTGGCAGCAGCATACCCACGGGTAATCTGCCTCCAGATGCTTTCCGTGCTGAAGTTAAACTTTTTCAACTCTTAATTCTCTGAGGAAGTCATACCATCTTCCTGAAAAACAAGTCTGTTCAAACTTTACAACAGACATCTCCACATTCTTCTGAATGTCATTTATTTACCTTGGTAGATAAAGAGCGCCCATTCGCTATTGACACCTACAGTTTATTGAGCATGTAACTGTCCTTCAGCTCTTTTAGCAAGCATTCAATTCAAGTTTTAGTCTTTGCAAACTCTGATGCACTCATCCCCAATGCTTTGACATCTAAAAGGTGTGGAGAGCTGGGATGTACGCAGAGTCAATATTTATGTAGAGGCTCACTGCCTTTGGCTGCAGTCGCCTGGCCCTGCTTTGCTCTCTGAACGCTATTTACAGTGGCTGACACTCTGTGGTCCCTGTGCATGCTCATCTGCAACAACTGAGTGAACTCTGGACCCTGAAACAGATGGTTTTTCTTCCCCCACTGCCTTTCTGTATTATGCTACCCACATTTGTTGTTGAGGGTCAAGACAGGGTGTGAAACTGGCTTTATGTTTGCACAGTCTCTGGGGTTGCGATTATAGATGAAATTCCCCTGATGCTGAGGTTTTCTGTCTTGTCTTAAGTTTCCAATTCAGTTTTGTTCCCTCTCTCAGAAAGGTGTTTTATGTCAAGTTATGTTTTTTTTCATATCGTACATTCAGGTAACTGAGGCAAGTTTCCGGTTCATGCTTCCAAATCATTTGTGTTTGACATCTTCATCTGTCCAGCCTGACAGACTGTTTTTAGCTCACTAAGAGAAGAGTATTGTTCCCTTGCTTCATCGATCAAATCCCTTTGCTCTTGTAACCATGGGTCAGAAGAGACTGTCCGTTCCCATAGTGACAATCATGACTCTGCTGAAAGAAGCTTGATTTAAGGCTGCATGTAAGGAGAATCACAAATACCGAAGTATTTACAGCTTGCTCTGCCTGACAATAATGCTTCAGTGTGTAACATTAAGCCGTGTTATCTCGTGCTGTGAAGTCAACTGTGCCGTTTCGACACTGGAAATACACAATTACCAAGGCTCTCAGAGCTGGACCTCCTTTTCGCTCATGATCAAGTGCAGGTGCACAGTAATCATTTTCCCGCTGGGCTGTGAGCAGTCAACAACACTAGGTTGGAGCTTGTAGGCTACTGCACCATCCTTGTAAATAACAGTTTGTTTTTAAGTGCCTGTTTAAACACAGCCAGTAAAATCTGGTTTAAACACCACTGCACCACTTTAATAGCACCACTGAGGAAGATACACAGTCATCCATTTACTTAACTAATACAGTGCCCGTTGAAAATGTGCCTGTTTGGAACGGGCCGATTGCTTGGCCTGTGGTATTGCTGCTTGTAGAATTCTTCAAAACCAAACTGTACCCCAAAAATGACTTACAGAAGGACCCCAAACCACTTCATATGCAACTCCACTGTAGGCCTACAGCCTGCTACTAACTTACAGTGAACTTCTACATCAGAGGAAGAGTGACGTTGTATTAATATATTTACCTGACAGAGAACGTTGCAGATTCAGAATTTAATCACAAAACATCACAATGAAAACGTAGAGTAATCATCATAGACAGTAAAAGGTAATCATTAGCCTCATGGACTCATGGCAGTGCGCTATACCCACGTGGGAAAGAGAGAGGCGTTGTCTCATGTGATCGTTAATGAATTTAACATTTCAGCAAAGGTGTTAATTTCCATACAGGTTTAGTGGCTTGACGGTTAACGGTGAAGTAGGGGATTTGATTCACGGGGTATTTTGGCGACGGTAATGTTATTAGTGTTGAAAGTTAGCAGTAGACTTAATTAACTCTATTCAGGGAGTCTCTTAGATTTTCTCGCATTGCACAGCGCTGTGAAGGAGTAGGCTAATCTCCGAGATTAGATTGTGTTCTGCCTCTGTTTAGAAGTGATGAATGTAGGCTACAGCTCACAGCAATTTAATATGATATAGTGTCTTGCTTTTGTTTGATAGGGTGAATAGTGGTAAAGTGGGACACTTTCTGAAAATGTATACCTTCTGCGTCATTTTTAAGTATGATCCAAATGTCTTAGCCCCTCATATGATACTATTCTACAAAGCTTTAAGAGCTCTACTATACTATACAGAAGAAGAACAAATGCATCAAATTAATAAAAAGAAGACTGATATGAACATATATTTTTTTTTAATTCTAATTCAACATCCCATAAAAAAATATATAACAATTACAAACCATGCATCAGTTGTTTTTTTTATAACCTTAACGTTATTCACCTTAGAACCCTATGTCATTGTACTTTCCATCGCGGGTAGGTTGTATGAAAATGGCGTGCCACGCCCCCGGAAGTGATGTCATAGCCACATAACCTACATTTTTTAATCTTATACTTGTTTATGATGAGCTCAGTGTTGATTTTTAGTATCGCTGCTGTTAAGCATTCTGTGTGTGCCGTCTGCGTGTGATGTGCAGGTTCCCCCCAAAGACGGATACACACGCATACATAGATACGTCTTGCTTTATTAGATAGATGCAACTGCTGAGTGATGGCACTGTTTATATACAGTGGGGTCCAAAAAAGTGTTATTTACCAAAACCCAATAACTTTGCTGTCAACCAGAAAGTGTTGCTCCTCTTCTACCATGCCGTAGTTGAGAGCATCCTGCATTATGGCATCTCAGCCTGGTTTGACAACCTCAGTATGAAAGCTCAGATTACCTGGCTAACACAAAGAACCATTAATAATCATGGGAGTCAGACAGCATCCCACACTCCAGGCTGTATTTGACAAAAGTATCCTCAAGCCCAGAAGATCGTTTCAGACCCCACCCATTTCCTCTGCCCTGAGCACCAGAATCTCCCCTCAGGCAAAGGCTTCAAAGTCCCTCAGACCAGGCTCAACCGCTTTAAAAACTCCTTTGTCCCCATGTCCATTAAAGCCCTATATGGCAACCTAGTCAGAGCCAAACCCCTGAAATGCTGCTTTTATCTACACATACACATTTATCATGACTTTATGTTGATGAGGCTACTTACCCTTGCTGCACGTATTAGCCTATACTATTATGACGACTATTACGATGTGTTGTACAAAGAGCAGTGTGCAGTTTTGTTGGTTGGTGGCAGTCTGTGTATGTGTTATGAGTGTGTCCATGCGGAGTGGTAACAGCCTGTGTACGGTATGCATGCATGCACTATATTGTGTAGTATTTCCTAAACAGTACTGTATGCGTATGTGTCCAAGACAAATGTACTACAGGACAAGAAAAAAAAGAACTCTATCTTACATCTTTCTATACTGTATGTATATAATGTATCGCTATATGTAATGTTTTAGCATTAGCTCATTGTTTTGGTTTCATGACCCACAACTTTAATGTTTTTGTTCACTTTCACCGCCCTCGTCAACTAGTAACTAGAAGGAGCAGCAGACCTCTCCAGTCGCTTCTCCGTCAGCTTTGCAGAAGATATGCTGCATTGTCTATTTTACAAATATTTGTTGTGCTTTATGTAGTTGAAGTTGGACGGCGATGGCATGTGGCTATGACTCTATCAGGATCGGGGGAAATCAACTTGCCAGCCTCATGCCGACTCTGCTGACCTGTCAATGAAGGTGATGATCTTTGTGAGACACAACAGCGTCTGCATACAAAGCTGCTTTCACGTGTGGGACCCACACATATGTGCAGGGTGTAATTATGCGGCCAAGGTGTTTGTGACGTTCATGCAATGCTCCCCACATTCAGAGTTGGATAAATTGCTGGAGAAATTCACACAGGATTCTAGTATGATGCCAATTAACCATTTTATATGCATTTTAAGTTTAAAGCAAATGGGAAAACTCTAGCCTAACAAAGACATCCTTTCCAGGTTAGTGAAAATACACACGATTTGCAAACTATCTGTATCTCCATGTATCTCCAAATTATAGACATTTAAAAAAATAAAACAAAGTCAGATAAACATTGGTTTATCTCACTAATACACTTTCATAAAGCTTAAAACAAGCCTTATTTTTCTTGGTTCATGAGAAGTCGACGTTTTAAGGATATGTGGCATTCACTGGACTGTGACGAACAATAGCCATTTCGCCGCTCTTTTCACCCTCTCAGGAGATTTCTAACAAAGCACTGTGATGAGTGTAAATCCTGGGGTAATTATTCTATGATCTTCCATGATTGCCTATGGGTGTAATCTGTAGCTATAGAACTCAAATTACACCACATCTCATCTGTAGAAACAGATTAAACCCCAAAGTCAGTGTGGAGAACAGACTGGAACGGTTTGGACCTTTTTTCCTCTTTAAAAATATAGAGGTCCACACCCTTTTTGAAAAATAGCTCTTTAAAATAAATGAACTATTATATATCTGATTAAGATCACAAGAATGGACAAATAGATGAGGCTGCCACATCCACCTCATATCACAAAAATAAACAAAAAATAGGCTCTGAGAAGTCTTATTATGAAACTACACTTGACTTATCTTTAAGGGGTAACACCCAGTTTTAGCCTGAAAACATCCACTTCACAAATTCAAAAAACACATTCAAACCCTAACGCATTGCTTATTTCACTGTCAAGTTTTCAGTTGTTAATTCTTTTTATCATTTTCTCACTGAGAAACGTGTACACGTACGTTTGATATCATCTGCTTCATTAAATTTCTCAATGTGATGACCTATAGGTTTAAATTAGTGAGAGGTATTCCTTCCTTGTGTGGTACAGGCCAGGCTGAGTGTGGGAGGGGAGGCAAAGATTTTTAAGTTTAATCAATGATAAAGTAGTAGGATCAAATGGGTTTCTGTATCTGAATTGCATTCTGCTACTGTGGGAGAAAGCTTGTTTCGTCTCTGAATTTGATATTTGATATATTTTGAGAATATATGGAAATATGGCAATGAATGTTGAAGGGATTTCACAGGAAGCATGTGGAGGGCCGTGACAATTTTCTAATTGTGACAGATACACAAAAAAACACATTAAACAAGTAATCGTGTGGTGAAGCACACTTGAAAAACCCTGGCTATTTTTTAAATCATTTGTCAAGTTTTTTCCCCCGTTGTTAAGATTTTTTCTTGCACATATGCTCTGACATCTTTGTGTTGAATACCTGTATTCATCATGAGTCATTCATTGAAGCATTTCAATGAATAGACAGCACCTCCGGTCATGGAAAGGGTAGTGAAATGCAAAAAGGAATTTATTCTCGACTTTATCTACTGGAGGTAACATAACTATCATTCCCTCTCCTCCTCTGGAACTCACATAAAACGAAAAAGCCAGAGGAAGAGTAGCAGATTGTATCTTTGTGCAAACAGACCTTTGGCACTGCATTATTAGGGTTAAGGGTGAATACTGTAACTGTGTTTTTCCTCCACTGGAGCTCTAATATGAGGAAAGATGAGAATCACCCTTGAACTACACCTGCTTCAAAACCTTGAGTGAAGTAAACACAGCAGTCTCACAAGGTCAAGCCTGTACAGCCATTAACAATAGAAACACCTACGGAAAGGCTTGTCACTCACACCTGGCCATGATGGGTCTCTAAGCAACGAATCCTAAGTGTGAAACAAGGGAAAGGGAACAGCACCCACTTAATTACGTGCTGGTGGAAACTGTCTCCTATCGGCTGGCGTGAGAGGAAAAAGACTGGTTAGAGAGGAATAGCCTGTGATTTCTGTCAACATGGGTGTCTATTCTTTATTTTGTTCTAGATGTTCTTTTTTGTTTTGAGTTCTTAGGGATGCCCATGTTGTGTTGTTGTAGGGAGGATATGGTAGATCCATGTTTTGAGGCAGTGGGGAAAATTCTGAATTGGTAAAATAAATGCACATAGAAAAAGTTCTGAGCATACAGAGCTGAAAGAAGATGATGAAAATGACTCTGTTCTTGCAGCAAAAGTAATTCTGACCAAAATGGATACTGCTTAGATAATGAGCAGTTTTTATTTGAAGGTCTACAAAATGTCTCTCCATAATAAAGCTAATTTCTGTACTCACACAACGGTTTGTGTGATATCTTACGGACAGGCCCGCTATGTTGCACATTATCGATGATTGGTGCTGCTGGCATACACAGAGACCATCATCTCAAGGTTGCTGTTGAGTGTCCTTCTGACTTCATACCTCTTCAACGTCTAATAAGATTCTGCATGTTTGCATTGCAGTTGTTGCTTTCACACGAGTTGCTAGGGAACATCCAACGACATGCATTGACGAGAATTTAAACATTTTCAGAAAGCACAGGATAATGTAGCACACGTAGTTTTATGTTTGCTACAGGCAACATGTGAACTACAAATATATTTAAAAAATAAAATAAATACAAAAGAAAAAGATAGTTGTGGTTAATATGGCTGCATAAGAAAACAGATGATTTAATGGTCACAGCTTTGGAGTGTTTGAGTTTTACCAGAAATAATGCATCTTAATAAAGTGTTCATTTTATGTGGTAAATATATTTTAAGCTGAATGTGATGCATGTGGTTAGATTCTTTATGCTGGCTGGATACTGTCATATCTGTGGGCTCAGCCTCTGATGTCACTAAATGAGCAGTGCGGGCTTCCAGTGCGCATCTTCGGGGACGCAGCGGTGGCACAGGCAGTGAATTCTCTGCTTGTCCACAACTCAGCAACCTTTTATTTCCAACATCCGGATTTGAATCTATGGCTGAGTAGAAACTCCTAATCAGTGTTGTTGTATTTGTATGAACTTTCTGGAAGCAGAAAAAAAACAAGGTAAGGGAGTGTTACACTTGTTTAATGATGTCCTTGAGCGCGGGCTGTTGCGCTCCTCTTCACTGGAGCCATAATCTGTACTAATAGAGACATTTGCTTCGTGGTTTTTGTTTTGTTTTGTAGCAGTAATCGAAAATTCAGCTTGTTTTGGACCAACATCTAAATTGTGCGGTCAGTTTACGCCCAGCAGCAGCAGCAGCAGCAGCAGCAGCAGCCCGGCCGGTGCAGGTAGCGTTCAGCACCATGGAGAGCAGCGTGGTGCACATCTACAAAGACGACAGGTGTCCCTCGGGCCAGCCGGAGGAGTGTTTCCCAAACTTCACGTGGCAACCCGGCTCATCAGACATCTTCAACTACACACCCAACGGCACCTGGGACGCTGAACCCGAGCCCATGTCGCCCATCATCCCCATAATAGTCGCAGTGTACTCCGTGGTGTTTGTGGTTGGCTTGGCTGGCAATTGTTTGGTGATGTATGTCATCATTAGGTGAGTTTTCAGCTTTGGAATAATGTCAGTTGTTCATAGTATGTCAAAAGCAATGCCAGTCATCTCAGTAAGTGTGGAATAGCGTGCGTACCTGCATGGCTCAGAAAGCAATAGACAATTCAGTGCGTATACATTTTTGAACAGCATACGTTTACATGTATATTTCTTGGAGTTTCATGTGTGTGTGTGTGTGTGTGTGTGTGTGTGTGTGTGTGTGTGTGTGTGTGTGTGTGTGTGTGTGTGTGTGTGTGTGTGTGTGTGTGTGTGTGCCCTTGTATGATGTTCCCCGTGCATGTGCACGCTTTTATTGGTAAACTGACATATAATAATACAGAATCCTGGGCTGTTTTTTTCTTTACTAATTGTGACAATTACGTTAAGTCACGTTATGGATTGTAACAAGGTTTGCAGTGATTGTACAGTCAATATTTCCTCTCAAAGCTCATTTGTTCAGTTTAATTGAAAGTTCAGTTTAAAGCTGTATCAAGGTATTGTCATTTTAAGTGTTGTATGTGAGATCAACCTTGATAGATTACATTTTAAAGCCTTGAATTAGACAAGAGATGATAAAAAGAGTTATTTTCCTCCCAGATTAATTTAAGCAGCCAAAACACAAAAGGAACCTTTTGTGTTATGAATTAATCTGTTTATTCGGAAAAAGAGCTGAGCAATATGATAACTCCTCATCTAAAAAAAAGTGACTTCATTAACCTTGTCTCTCTTTTTAATGATTCAAACAACAACAAAAGTAAAACTGAAACAAACAACAATCAAATCCATTCAACCTCTTCATGTTTCCTTCTTTTCCCCACAATAGATACACCAAAATGAAAACAGCCACCAACATCTACATCTTCAACCTGGCTGTGGCCGACGCTCTGGTCACCACCACCATGCCCTTCCAGAGCACAGACTATCTGCTCAGCTCCTGGCCGTTTGGCGAGGTGGCGTGCAAAGTCTTCATCTCCATCGATTACTACAACATGTTCACCAGCATCTTCACCTTGACCATGATGAGCGTGGACCGCTATGTGGCCGTGTGCCACCCTGTCAAGGCCCTGGATTTCCGCACCCCCGTCAAGGCCAAGATCATCAATGTGATCATCTGGGTGCTGTCGTCTGCTGCTGGGATACCTGCCATGATACTTGGAAGCACAAAGACCAAAAATGGTACCTTGACCTTACATACATTCACACTGGTATGACTCCGCCTTTGATGTTCAATAGGGTCTATAAGTCTTTCTATTCATTCTACTCTGGTTTATTCCATCTCTGTGTCTGCTACGGAGACAAAAGATCAGCTGCAAAAGGACTCTTACATGCAATTTCAAACATGAAGCCCCAATTTATAGCAACACCCTTGCCTTGAATTATCTCATTTAGCTGCAGAAAGCATCCTTCATATTCCCTATAGAGGATAGGTTTGATGAGATAATGAGGGATAATGGGTCCTCCTAGGATGAGACTAGAGCTTGAAAGATTATTTTTTTCTTCAGCGACAGTCTGATAGATTGTTCACGTTCACAATAAAAAAGCACAATGTACTTTGCCCGCTGCTGCTGATGCATGTGATGCTGGCCTTTACCTCTCTGTGGTGACAACATTATTTGCATCACAGGATCTGACGTTGTAGTTTTTTAGCCATATTAGTAAGTCATCATCATGTCCATCGGCTTGTCTGTTGGTTCAACACTTTGGTTCCAACTGAAATATCTCAACAAACATTGGATGGATTGTCATAAAACTTATTACAGACTTTTGTGATTCCCAGAGAATAAATCCTGCTGATTTTGGTGATCCCCTGACTTTTCCTCTAGCGCCACCATGGGGTTGACTTTCAGGTAGTTAGTAGTTAAATGTCTTGAAAACTAACTTGAAAGGTACAAAGTGCCATGGATACACATTGCTAATCCTTTATTCAGATTGACAGCTGGCTGTGGTAGCAACTAGTCGATCACAAGGTAGACACGCCCAAAGCATGCCCTGCTTTATCTCTATTGTACGCTTAATGGGACCATAATTTAACAAAATGAGCATCATGCTGTATTGAAGAAAATTTCTATTGAGATCATAAACTCATAAAGAAAATGTTTAATGATGTAATAAATCAAGTGAGAAGTAGGGTAATTTTCTCAGACATCTATACAATCTATACAATCACATTTCTTTAGATGCCCCCTGCTGGCCATTAGAAAGAACACAGGTTTAAGGTTTAAGGTTTAATGCACTTCGCATTGGCTTCACTTTAAAGGTGTTGTAGGTAGGATTGTGAAGATCCAGGACTTAGCCAAAAATGTTTAACAACGACAACTTCTCAGTCCCTCCCCCATTTCTGCTAAAGCCCAAAACGGTCTCCTAAGCCCATCCCCCCACAAGGGAGAATGAATGCATGTGCATGAGCAGTGATTGACACGCAGTTAGACACCCCCCCTGGCCCTGATTGGCGCATCTGAACAGGGAGCTGTGGATTTTTGCAAATCGCACTACAGGCTGTAGGTAGTGCCAGAGGAGCCGGATTTCTTTTAAATTACCTGCTTCATGTAGTTATACTCGAACACAGGGTCAGTTTCAGCAAATATGACAGAAATTTTTTTTTTACCTACTGCACCTTTAAAGGCCCAGAAGTTGCCGCTTGGTTTAGTGCTAATTAGCAAATGTTAGCATGCTAACATGCTAAACTAAGATGTTAAACATGGTAAACATTATATCTGTTAAAGTGCCCATATTATGAAAAAATCACTTTTTCTGGGATTTGGGGTGTTATGTTGTGTCTCTGGTGCTTCCACACACATACAAACTTTGAAAAAAATCCACCCATGCTGTTTAGAGTGAGATACAGTTTCTGAATGTGTCCTGCCTTCAGTCTCTGGGTGAGCTGTTCAAAATCGGCACGGCTTGTGACGTCACAAGCCGAAACGAGCAGGCTAACCGCAACCATTAGCTCGTAGCGTTAACATGCTAACGCTATGGCTAACGCTAGCATGCTACCTCGTTCTCAATAGCAAAGCACTGCTACAACACACACAAGTTCACCATAATCTACAAAAGAACTACTTACATGTGCGCCCTCATTTAGAAGTCTCCCAGCTAATCCTGCCTTGTAACTGACCAAAGTTGTAGAAACAGCCTTTCTTTTACTGTCTATGGAGCTAGCTAGCTGACATGATCTACATCTGAGCTACTGGGCATGTGCAGTGCAATCAAAGATAGTACAGAAGAAGAAGAAGAAAAGAGGTCTCACTCTGTAGCTAAAACAGAGACCAGCTGAAAAGAGGATCTGCAGCAGTGAGAGAGAGCACTGCAGTACAACACAAATATGGTGTTTTTTGAAAATTAAACCATGTAAACCTATTCTGGTACAACCTTAAAATACAATTATGAACCTGAAAATGAGCATAATATGGCTGCTTTAAACATCACTATGTAAGCATTGTCATTGTGGGCATGCTAGCATGCTGACATTAGCATTTAATTCATAGCATAAGTACAGCCTCACAGAGCTGCTAGCGTGGCTGTAGACTCTTAGTCTTGTTGGTTTTCTCCTGAGTTAAATATGACCGTGTCTCTATATTTGACTGCTCAAACCTGTTCTGCTATCTATGTTGTTCTATAACTAACAGGGATTACAGAGTGTGCCCTACAGTTCCCTGAGCCCTACAGCTACTGGGACACCCTGATGAAGATCTGTGTCTTCATCTTTGCCTTTGTGGTACCTGTCATCATCATCACCGTCTGCTACACGCTGATGGTCATGCGGCTGAAAAGCGTGCGCCTACTTTCAGGCACACGCGAGAAGGACCGCAACCTGCGCCGGATCACCCGTCTGGTTCTGGTGGTGGTTGCCGTGTTTGTGGTGTGCTGGACTCCCATCCACATCTTCGTCTTAGTCAAGGCTCTGTCTGGCAACGTCCCAGAGACCACCGCCGTCATGGCTGCCTACTTCTTCTGCGTGGCGCTGGGCTACACCAACAGCAGTCTCAACCCCATCCTCTACGCCTTCCTGGATGAGAACTTCAAGAGGTGCTTCAGGGACTTTTGCTGCCCAGGCGCCCAAAGACACGGAGACCTTCATGGGGTGAGCCGGGTGAGGAGCACCCTGCGGGACCACACATGCCCCACAGAAGCCCGGGGAGATATGAGGCAGGCCAGGCCTGTATGACTAGCCATGGACACATCCTTTATGCCTTATCAGGGCTGGGAGGACTCCAATGACCTGGGATTGACTCAAGTCACCACTGCCATCTGAGGGAAAGCTAGATAGGGCCAGGTATTTATTTATCCAGCATGTTGGTCAGAGAATCCAAAAGCAGATTTGCTTAAATTTTTCTTATTGTCAACAAATCCCATGAAAAGACAAAAGCCATCCCAGAATTGATTCTACTAACCAGTAGGCTATTACCTATTTAGCCAAAACCTAATATAGGTTATTCCTTCATTGTTGTCAGAAAAACTATTGGCATGACATGTTCCTTCATTGTGATTAACATGGGCACTTACTTATTCTGAATTAATCCCAGCATTGTCCTGCTGCCAGAAATACTCACTCGATGACCAAATATGTATCAATCCACCGCTGACAATAGTCCCCAACAAATACACAATTTACTGTTGTTAGAGACTTTTTTTCAAAACTGCACAGTACCCAGCTGTCTGAAAATGACTTTAACTCTAATAAAAAAGAAGCTATATATATATATATGTGACCTGTTTATAATGGTTTGTGTCTTCAGTGAGAATGAATGTAGATAGATAGATAGATAGATAGATAGATAGATAGATAGATAGATAGATACTTTATTGATCCCCAAGGGGAAATTCAAGGTCCCAGTAGCTTAAGACATCACACACAACATTCAAATACATCACAAACAGGATGATAAAAAAAGCAAATCCACATGAATAGCATGGACAATAAAATACTAAATACTAAATAAATAAAATAAATAAATAAAATAAATAATAATAATGTGCTTGGGTCTGAGTGCTAAAGACAGGGTAGGGAAGTCAGAAAGTTTTAAGAGACGGACTACTGCATTGTTGTTGTTGTTGTTGTTGTTTTTTCTTGGGATTGGTTGACATTTAGAAAAATATAGAATTACACCAGAGTTGTCCTTTAAAATTAAGTTTAGATTAAAATTCTATGAGACAGTTTGTGAAGTGCAAAGATGCCTCTGGGATCCCAGCCCAGCTAGATACTATTTTGCAATGTAAAATGTATAAAGCTGAAATCTAACTCAGAACGTATACTTTTTCATATTATTTTATTACATTGTTGATATCAACAATGGAAAGAAGATGAATGATGTCCAGACAAGACAGACTTGAAAGTATTTTATTATGTAGCTTGATCACATTTTGTTTACCTGACCTGAAAAGTGTCCAATAGGCTTTCATATAAAAGTGATTAATATAGTTCTAACATGCATGAAAAGATCAACTGGTATTTTGTGCACAGGATGAAAACAAGTAATCGTTCCTGATTATGTTGGGAAATAACTGCATTATGAGCATTGTTTAAAACTGATAGCGTTTTATGTGAATTGTAGTTCAGTGCTTTGCTGTATTTTACATTTGTGAATAGTCTATATCATTGGCAGTAAACCCGTGTAGAATATTTAATAACCTCTCAGGGATCATCCTCTGTCATTTATCACAAGAAGATACTGAATCAAAGTATTTTTTCTACTTGACAAGATGGCTGACCTTGATAGGACTCCGGTGTCAGAGCAGTGTGTTATTCAAAGCTGAACTATTATCACATCTGACACTGCTCCACACCTTTAATGGTGTTCAGCTGTTATTCTACAGTCATTGAGGAGGTGTCGAATATGTACATAGTGTGTTCTACCTGGCATGTTCTCATCTTGTCTGAAATACTAGTACATGTAAGAAACTGGGCAGAGGGCTCCAAGGAAACAGCTGACATGAGAATAACATACTGTATCACAACATACCTTTTGGTGTATAGTGCAATTTAATGTTTATACTGTAAAACACTGCTTGTACTGCTCACCAGATGGATAACAACGCATTTATGAGTTTATCCTCGTAAAAAAATAGGTTTTCCCTCAGCAAAAACAAAAGACATAACTGATTTACTGTCTTGGTTTCCTAAATTATTGCAACTTTTATAGGAGTTACCAGATAAACCAGAATTCATAAAATCAAAGGCTTATGAGGGTTTTTCTTAATGTAGAGCAACCTGTTAATGTATTTATCTGTTTAGATCTGACCATGTACTTTTAGCAGAAAATGTGTTTTTGTGCTTTGTTTTGTGTGCCTTATCTTATTTGGCCTCTGAACTCAGCTTTTTTGCTTGCTCTAAAAGATCATCAGTTAGCCACATCCATTTTTGTGATGCCTTTTTTGCCTTTAAGAGTATGAAAGTATATCCTGGTATAAGTTTACTGCTTAAAGTTATTGTAGCATTATCTCTAGGAAAATTGAAGTCTTACTGAGGACATTGTTGGTTATGGTATGTGTTTCTTAACTTTTCCTCTAATACTGTAATTTAGTCGATAGAAATGATTGTATTCATTAAACAAATGATCGGCCAAATTTAGCCCAGGTCTTAGCAACATATACTGTATGTAAAATGAACTGTACGTGTTGGATATTTTGCTGTATCTTTTAGCTTTGAAAGTCAAAACATGCTTTACACATGTGCAACAAAGTCACAATAAAACTGTAAAATATGAGCTTGCTTCGTTTCAAGAAAACACTAAGAAGGGTTTCATTCCTGTCCTCGACGATATCAAGGTGGGTTCAATGAAGAGAAATATGGAGTAGCATCACAACACAGCCATGACCTTATAACCCACCTCCCCAATGATTCAGAATTTCTTTTCCAATCCTGTATTAATTCTCTTCAACTCAGACACAACGTTAGTGTTTTCATGGTGAGTGCTCTGACTGAAAAGCAGAAGCCTAAGGCTTGTAGATTCAAGATTCAAAATCCTTTATTAATCCCAGAATGGGAAAATTCACACTGTTGCAGCAGCAAGGGACAATAGGAAAGTAGAGGATACACGTTAACACACAACAATAATAAAATTAGATAACATCCCATGTAGTAATAATTAGCTGTGGTTACATGCAGCTAAAATGTATTCCGATTGAAATCATTCAGATTGATTGTTTACATGGGATGTGATCTAATTTGGTTTTGTGTTTACATGCACCGCATTTAATCGGAACAGATGTGTGACGTGGTTTTTAATTTGTTCAAAGCCTCAGTCTATCCTGGCTTTGTTCATTTTTTTTCATGGACTTGTTTGTATAGGTTGTTATTTCCATCTAGGCGTCCAATAATTTATAGTTTTTTAAGAGTTTGTACAAAAAACTAACCCTCTGCAGAACTTAAAAGCCGCCATTTCTGGAAGTGGAAAAATGTATGTCCTCGAACATTTATTTCAAGATAGAGGGCATGCACAGAAAGAATACAGCCAGAAAATAATCAGGTTAAATCGTTTGCATGGTACAATTTTTTTTGGATCAGTTTATGAAAAGGTGTAAACTACCCCTCTGCAACCGAATGAAATTCCAATCGGTTTGGGCTTGTTTATTCTGTCAGAGGTGTTTATATGGAGTATTTTTTATTGCTAACTCCACTCTGGTGCCTCCTCCAATACATACATGTCACACCTGCAGGGGTCAGCTCATTGTTTAGCTTTTCTTTTGGTTCACTCTATTGTTTATATACACACACATAATGACAGAGGTTTTTATCCTATAAAAGCTCAAGGAGCTAACAGGTCTGAAAGTGCACAGGGATTTTCAGAGATTTCAGCAGCAAATAAAATCAATTCATTTGCAACCATTTTGACAATTGAATAATTGTTTTTGTCATTTTTAAAGCAAAAATGTAATACATTTGAGAAAATAATTGTTAGTAATAGCCCTAGTTTTATTTAAAGACCTATTCAATGAGATCAAATTATCTGATAAATAAAACAAAGACTAGTACAAAGTCCAAAATATAAATCCAAATTTTGTAGCAGAACTTTGTTTTTCCTTCTTTCCTTAATTAATCATCTTGAGACCCATCAGATGTATCTTGTGACCCTTTGGAGGGGCCCAAAGTTCAAACTAGCTCCACCTCGACCAGCTACAACAGTGAAATGGTGCTTACACATTGATTCATCAGTATTAGTAATCTAATGCCATATGAGGCTATATACAAACACTTTTGATGTTTAAAGTACTTTTTAATTAGAGGACTACTGTTACTTGTAATGGAGTATTTTTTACGTTGTTGTATTTGTACTTTTAATGACCTGAATACTCCTTCCAGCACTATTTCACTACTTTCACTATATTTTCACTATTTTTATGGGTATATTGCACATTCTATTTTTATACTAATCTGCACGAAGGGAGTCAGGTAAGTCCAAAATATAATTAAAAGCCCCATTTAATCATATCTGCAGTGTGGAGGTGTAAAGACGCCGGAACAATAGGTTGTCACTACAGCTGCAACCCTTCTGCTCGCCACGCGGGGGCACACGTGTATTTTAAAAAAACTTCATTGGTCACAACTGTTTACGTCAACCAATGGGAACCCTTTGCGTCTGAACCGTTACTTCCGGGTGTGTTCAATGAAGAAATCCTTTTTCATTTGATGCTTTTTGTATTTTGTAAAGTAACTAAAAGCTACAGGGACACAAAACGTTTAGAAAATGAACAGAATATTCGGACGCGGAAAGCCGAAAGCGCCTCCCGCAAATCTGTCGGACTGTATCGGCAATGTGAGTACTGTCAAGCTGAGGCTGATGTATTGTTGTTTATGTCTATAATATTACGTGACCTAACGGTACCGTTACTCAGCTAGCATGGCCACAAAAGGGCAGTCAAACCAGCAAACCGTGCTAGCTAGCCAACGAGCTACAGTTAATAAGCGCCTTCCACTACTTAGCAACATGTAATTTGTCTTTCCTTCTTGTTTATAGTGTGAAAGAGAGCTATAACTCATGCATGTGTTAACCTCAAACGTCAAATCTCTGGTTTTGCTCTGGCTTTTATCTCTCCAACGTTAGCTATCTCCCGTCTGTTTTTAATATACAGTACACTCAGGCTGGTGTTGTGCCGAGTTGTGCATGCCTGTCGAATTGCATCCACTTCGCTGGCAGCAACACTTATTTCTGCCCAAATGCATGCACCGCTAAAAGTTCATCCCTGTCGAAATTGCGTACACCTCACGGACAGTAAGTAAATGCTACAATTACAGGGTTTAATAAAACATTGATGACTCCAAACGTTCGAAAATTATAGATTTAAGATTATTTATCACAATTGAGGAACATGACAAGGACGATTTTATCGTTTTTACTTTGCCTTAAAAATCATTAGTTTTCCCTTGGGAATGCAATTCTCGGCAGGCATGCAAAACTAGTGTCTGCCAGGATGCTGTAAATCATTTCACTTCTAATTCATCTCCTTCTCACTCAGGTGGATGCGAGATCAGAGTCCATAGAGAAGAAGATTGGCGGACTAGACGCTGAACTTGTCAAGTACAAGGATCAGATGAAGAAGATGAGAGATGGGCCCTCGAAGGTAACGCACATAACCCGTCAACCAAAGCAAATATGAAGGTTGCAAGATTGTTATTGCAAATATAGAAAACAAGAGTTTTGTTTATTCCCTTTTTAAATGCAGAACATGGTGAAACAGAAGGCAATGAGAGTCCTGAAGCAGAAGAGAATGTGAGTCCTACACTGTATAGTTGTGACACTTTGATATGAGAACTAGAGCATGACATTGGCATGGCTGATAATATTTACCATCTGAGCTTATGACCGCTTTATCGGCATCAAGGTTTATGTTGGCCGATAGTACTGTATCAAGATACTCATCAGAAATGCTTTGAAAACTAAGTACATTTCTTGGTTACAATTCATGAACAATCAAATTTAGAGTATTCTTATCAAGTTTTTCTGCTAATGTTAAGAATATTAGCCAATACATTGTTATCATAACACTCAAATATCTGCCTATATTAGCCAAAGAAATCCAGCACGGCTCTAATAAGAACTGAGCTTTAAATAAATTACGTGCACAATACAATGTTTTTAAAACAACTGCAATTCTTTTTTACACAGGTATGAAGGTCAAAGAGAGCAGCTGGCTCAGCAGTCTTTTAACATGGAGCAGGCAAACTACACCATCCAGACATTAAAGGACACCAAAACAACAGTAAGAGACTCACCACTTAATAAGAACACAAAGTAGTTTGGGTTAATATTAGGTTGTCGAGGTTTTTTTTTTTGCTTGTTTTTTCAAAACTACAGCTTTTAGTCATACTGAACACGTATGACTCAAGTCTTGGCATGCTGTTGTATATGCCTAAAAAGTGTATTTTTTGCAAATTAATGTTTTGATTTTGTTCTACCTAGAAGTAGCTGAGACTGAGTCAAGTCTAGAAATCTGAACATAGTACTGCTCTCCAGATTCAGACTTGGAAAGACTGACCTTCAATAAGGTCTAAAGACACAAAACTAACTAACCAACACTATACTTTCTTAAACTTACATTTTGATTATTATTTCAGTGCTGATAGAGTCCTTTTTTCCAGTGACTAAATATACCTCGTGCAATTTATTTTCTGTCACAGGTGGAGGCCATGAAGATCGGTGCAAAGGAAATGAAAAAGGCTTACAAGGACGTCAAACTTGATCAGATTGACGTATGTTGGTTACATATACATATATACATACACTCAGCAATTATACTGTATATTAATGGTTTAGCCTACACACACTAACAAAGCACCAAGTAATGTTCTCTATTTGTACAAGCAGAATTACTTTAAGTAGACAGACACAGCTGCGAGTTAGATATTTTTGCCTTTCTTGTCCAGCTGGTATAAAGAATGTACTCCTTTTTTTGTAAATGTATTTTGTTCTGGAATTCAAATTTCAAAAACAGTTAATGTTTGCTACAATTTAGAACAGCAAATTGTCAGGTTACTCTAATACCAAATAAATAAAAACGTGAAAAGGATACATTTGCTTAATGTTGGGCGTAAGTAAAAATCTATATTCCAGTTGTTCTGGTCAGAGATATCGGACATGATAAGTGATCCCATGTATTTGAACTTTCAGGATTTACAGGACCAACTGGAAGACATGATGGAGGACGCCAATGAGGTACAAGAGGCCCTGAGCCGCAGCTACGGCACTCCGGAGATAGATGAGGATGATCTTGAAGCAGGTATACCTGACTGTCTCTGACATGATTATTTTGCATTCACTTTCTGGGCACACACCTTCATCTATAGAACAATGTAAAATGAATATAATCACCAACATTTAAAACAACAGAAATTAGGGCTGCACAATTAATCGCAATTTTATCGAAATCGCAATATGGACTAGTGCAATATCCAAATCCTAGAGGGGCGCAATATTTTTTTTAAAGGCAAAATATGTGTCAAACCATTCTGAATGAAGTATTGTGGTGCTGCAGAGACGTCCCGGCCTACAAATCCTATCCTCCAGACTACAGAAAACATATTTGTTTGGTACAGATCCTCGCAAAAATCACACTATATAATCATTTACATTTTTTAAGATTTAATATTAGTCAATGAAAATGAGAATAATGATAAAAAAAAACATGATCATTCCCTTCAATATCATGAATCATACTGTAATCGCAATATCAGTCAAAATAATGGCAATTAGATATTTTCCTCATACCGTGCAGCCCTAACAGAAATGAGTGCAGATATAACAGGGATGGTAAAATGACTTACAGAAAATCATCCTATCATGATTTTATGTCCCCCTGAAGGCTCAATGGTCTTCTTTCTTGTAAGTCCCAGTGTGTTAATATTTTAGGCATTTTCAACACAGAGACCAAAACTAACTGTGTGTTCAGGCAGTACTGAGCAACTAACAAAGTCAAAATTGTCAAGTTTATTATCGGAAATTAGACCTCAAACAGTTTGAGTTCTAATTTCAATTTCAAGAGTTTTTAATTGCAAGTTGGTACATTTTAAAAACACATTAAGAACAAATAGCAACAGCGGTCTATCAGGTTGATGGCATATCCATTCATGTAATATCTGTTTATCTGGATTACATGATGGATACACCGGTTGTGTCTTCTCAATCTAGGCAAACGTAGACTGTGTTGATTGATTTGGAGGAACCTTTTGAAGTGGGATAGGCCTCGTTGTTTGCCACTGATGATCCCCTGTTTGGCCTGGAAATGACAACTTCACAGGATTATGCCCCTGATTTGGGACACAAAAAAAAAAGTTGGTATGGAGAAACATTTTCTCTAAAACAACATTGTGCCAGACAAATACAATAAGCAGCTAGTTAGAGTCTGAGACTTGAGTCTGAACATAAACAAGCAGGGGAAACACTGAAGAAAATATAAAAACACACAACAATGTCACAAGCCGGTCTGCATCAAATTCTGCTGCTTTGTGTCATACAGACGCTAAAGGGTGCCTTGGGCATCGGTATCAAACGCAGAGGGGTGTGACAAAGCGACGGCATTTGACCACCTGGGATTGAGAACGGGCTGCACACCCGCTGTTATTTGCTGGGGGTTGGGTCCCAAAGACTCCCGCACTCAGACTTCTAGTGGGTCATAAGCATCCATAACCATCTACTAGCCAAATGCTGGTAAAATATGCAAGTGCCACAAAAACCAATGGTAATATATTGAGTGGCTGGTAAAAATTGAACATTCACTAGCCATTTGGCTGGTGGATGAAAAAGTTAATTTTGAACCTTGGTCATACGTAAGTGATGATTGAGAGGGATTACTTTTGCATTAGTCTATGCATTGTTTTGTTTTTTAGGAAAATCCTGCATAGTATACCTTTTAAGCGTGTACAGTACTTCAGTGACAGTGTAACTGTGGTTTCAGAGCTGGAAGCACTGGGTGATGAGCTGCTGCTGGATGATGACAGCTCCTACCTGGATGAGGCCTCGGCTGCCCCCTCTATCCCTGAGGGAATCCCCAGTGACAGCAAGACAAACAAGGTAACTGTTGTTACTGACATGATAGTTTATAAGGCACGCATTGGAGAATTACAGTATTGAAAATACTTTGAGGTGAAATTAGAAATAATCATGCTGGTGTTTTTTGCATGCTTAAGTATGTAGTAAATGGGTCAAAATGTGTAAAAGTATTGGTATGGTATTTTAAGCTGCTTATAAGCAGCTCTGATGTCCTCTGACTGAACCTGTACTGTTTAGCATGAACCAAAACAAAAACAGTAATACCACTTTGTGTTTGCTTGTGAATGCTGGCCTTTTAAGTGTTTCCCTAACATTCTTCTTTTTGATTTTTAGGATGGCGTTTTGGTGGACGAGTTTGGCCTGCCACAGATTCCTGCCTCATAAACAACGAATGGATTAAAACAACTGCACTTCAACTGAAAACACTTTTTATATGTAGAGTAACATTTATACATGCAAAACATTTGACCTGAGGACACTACGATTTTAAAGCTGTCCTGGTGTTGGGTTGTGTATCGTTACCACTACCATACTAGCTTGCGGCCTTGTAACATACTGAACCTTTTTTTTAAACATTATTCCTGTCTAACACTTGTCAGTCTCGTCCATCTCCAGTATCACCAGGCTTATTTTATTTGTCTTATTTGTATTCTAGTTTTGTATGTTGTCATTACTAGTGTTCTGAGTTCTCAAAAGTGGAGAGGGTTCCCACTGAGCTTGTTCAAATGTCTGCAGGTTATTTGAAACATGCAAAAATAAATGTTTTAATTTAACCTTGAATTTTTTGGGTAATTATTTGGTATGGTAATAAGATTCAAACTGCAGGACTCGATTAAGTGGCATGGTGGCCCTGGAGCATAACTGAGTTGTGGGCTCCTATTGAACCACACACAAGAAGAAGAGAGAGTTAGAGGAGAAGATACCACTATGTCTATTTAATATTAGGCTACAGCCTAAAGACGGTTAGCTTAGCTTAAAGGACTGAAAATGGGGAATGTAACAAAATCCTCTTCCTTTTCTCTATCGTCTGTACAGTGCGTATCAACCATAGACTTAACAGTCTATGGTATCAACCCAGTGTCCCAACTTTCAGTCCGTCCTGCATCCACTGCAGGGTCTCATTGGGTTTGGGTGGTTTGGGGTTTTTCTTAAGACAAAATAAGACAAGTTTACTCACTCACTGTCTCTTTTTCTTTCTCCTCTCTGTCCCTCTTGCACTTCTCTCTAGTCTCCAGAGCAACTCTAAGCCTGTGCTACATCTCCATGGCTTTCAGCTCTTGATGCATTTGTCTTCTGACCTCCTTCCTTCTCTCCTCTGGGGTCAGTTTCATTAGGCTTGCAAACATATTTTTGTTCATCCTGGAAATGTTCTAACAGAACAGTGTGTCCATAGAATTCCATATAATGCGATATACTTTATAACCACTGTATGTAACGTTACTCCAGCTTAATGTGTTCAGCACTGTTAGCGGCATCACATTGGTCCAGGCTAACTATTAAATGGGATGCCATGAAACTATACATTTTCCAGGGGATGAAGCTTATGACTGACTTTGGTGATTCCATGACTTTCACCCTAGCAACACCCTGATGTTGATAGTTTTGGTGAAAGGTCTTGACAACTATTGGATGGATTGCTAAATTTATTACAGATATCCATGGTGCCCAAGGGGTTAATCCTAGTGTTTTTGGGTTCCCCTGAGTTTTCCTCTAGACCAGTGTGAGATATAATGTATGTCAGAGCATGTTAGCATGTTGGCGTCAGCATTTACTTCAAATTAAGCAAATACAGCCGAAGCACAACCTCAGAGTCACTAGCCAGGCTGTAGTCTTTTCTTCTCTTTTGCATTTGAAGGGCATAACACTATATACAAATTTTATATTTGCCGTTTTTCTTCATTCAAAGTTCCTTAGAGAGAAACTAAACTACCATTCTTAACAACAATACTAAAATAATAAAAGCTATAATGCCACAATAATACAAAGGCAGCAAGTAAATAAATAAAGACTTTGAAATGAAAGAAAATGAAATACCTACTAAAAATATTAGTAGGTACGCAAAAGCAGTCTTTTGATCTACAAAGCTAGGGAGGCATATTCTTGGCCTTTTTTACAACCCACCAGCACTATTTAAAAGTGTAGTAATACTTCACCTAAATGCCTAAATTATGTTTAAATCCATCTCCGTAATGCAAGGTATATATATCTGGGGAGAAAATATTGAATCTCATAATGTTTTATTTATTTGTTGGCCTACAAGCAATCAAATTTAAATGATTTAGAGCAATGGTTTCCAAAGTTGGGCCTGGGGACCCCCAGGGGTCCTTGATGGGGTTCCAGGGGGTCCCCAGCAAAAAGGGGAATCATTTATTTTCACTATAATTCCAACCATAAGTAATACAATGACTGATGATGAGTGTATGACTATTTTGGTTGTGGGTTTTATACACATTCTATAATCAGTCCTTCCAGAAAAATGCAGAGTTTTTTTGTGATTGTTGCGGGCAAAAATCCTTGATTATGCAGCACGTTTTCTTCAAAAATGCGATGGAATATGCGGGATATTTATGCAATTTTATGCGATGAAATTGCAAAAACTGCGATTTCATCATGGCTTCATCGCAGGGTTTGCAGCTTTTCGATGATGTTCACGTCGCGTAATTACGTCACTTCATAACGTTCCCATGGCAACAGGGGAAAATGGCTGCTCTTGTGTGAAGTAAACGCAACATTTTTCAACTTTCTGCTAAGATATATGTGACTTTTTTGCAACGAAAATGCGGGGATTATGAAATCATGCAAGCCCCGCATATTTTGCGTGGAAATCGCCAATTTATGCGGCGAAAGTGTGGCGTATTTGAAAAAATGCAGCCCCCGCATAAATATGCGGACTTTGGCTGATTATGCATTAAATTATGCGATCGCATAATTGCGTTTTTCTGGAGGGACTGTATAATAAAACATCTAAAAATCTTATCAAATGGGGGTCTGTGGTCTCTTGTGTCAGTTGAGGGGTCCTTCATGTGAAAAGGTTTGGGAACCATTGCTCTAAGGTGTAAATTCCATGTGCTATGTTCAGATGATGGGACAATTTGGCTACTGTATTAGAGACTATTCACAGGAAAGAAATCGCAAATATGATATACTGTTTTGGGGAGAGGAAACATC
Organism: Sander lucioperca; assembly: GCF_008315115.2. Taxonomy (NCBI): domain Eukaryota; kingdom Metazoa; phylum Chordata; class Actinopteri; order Perciformes; family Percidae; genus Sander; species Sander lucioperca. The sequence continues at coordinate 7,662,277 of NC_050181.1, read as the reverse complement.
AACAGGCTACCCTTCTAAAAGTCCGACTCTGGTGGGACTCGAACCCACAACCTTTGAATCACTTCTGATGTGTTTCTACTAGAAGTCCAATGCGCTATCCATTGCGCCACAGAGCCAGCTGCCTATGTTTTCTTACACAACAAATATGAATACGGCAACTCACATATGTGTTAAAAGCATTTGTTAAACGCAAGAAGATTGTGAAGGTGTTGAAAACGCACAACTAATTCAATATGTTTAGTTTAACTGTGTTTGTATGCGCTTAAAAAATCGTTCTGGTTATATCGCTGTTATGCTCGGTCTCATGTACGTATGTTGTTTGTATGTATTGTTCCGTTGACAAAAGATAAACAAAGTTAAATATAAAGTTATAAAATATGAAGTTAGTATAACTGTTTCCTGTCTGTCCCGGAAGTAGTTATACAGTCTATGCGAGCAACAGAGCTAGCCCTGTGATTCATGTTGTGAAAAGGACGCTAAAAACCAAAATGTCCGATCAAACGATAACAGTGACAGTTGCATACGGTAATGACATTTTGCATGATGTTACACGATTATTACCAGATGATAGATAGATATGAAAATGTAAATGTACTAAGCATCGAACATCTCTTGAGTAAGTGTTAGCTTGGAAATGGTTAGCTAATGTAGCTAGCTAGCTAACGTTACAGTTAACGTTAGCTCTTACCAAACAGTTTACTTTAGTAATGTTAGCTAACGTTAGCTTCAATTTCGTACAGTTGAATATACTTGATATCTGACTATTTATTTCACAGCTGCATAACGTGATTTATCAAGAAAATGTGTAGCTATTTGTAATTGGAATATCTTTCAAAATGAATTTTCTTCACACACCGAATGTGTGGTTAAAACTTCCTGGTTCACTAAGCTAATTTGATACAGTTTAAGATTAACGTTACCTTTTGAATTTATTCACATGTGCATCCTTTTGGCTAAAATTGATTAGACGTAACTGTTCTGTTATATCCAGAGTATGCTCAAATACTTCGCCATCATAACTTCTTTAGTCTTTAGGGTAACAATTACTAACTTGTGATTCAGTTCAACTACTTTAGTTTAAGAATCAAAGCATAATTTAGAGGTTACTGTGGTGAAAATTATAAATCTGAATGGCCACCCTTAAACCCAAATAATCCACGTCGTTCCAGAAAAATAATCTCCCACAGTTTAGAAAGCAGTTTCCGCACAGGGAAAGGTTTATGTTAAAATGTCTCCCACTCCAGGATCAACTAAGCACAGCATCACATTGACTGGCCAGGATGATGGCAAGGGCCCCATTGTCAAAGACCTCGCAGATGCTCTCACCCAAGCTACTGGAGTTCCTCAAACTTCACAGAAACTCATCTTTAAAGGTAGGCTGTGTGTCTCTCTTTTGTTTCACATCCAAGTGCGCTAGAATATCAATATATACCCAGCTCTAACCTTGCCTTCTTCATCCTTCCAGGAAAATCGCTGAAGGACGTGGAGGAGAGTCTGTCCAGCTATGGAATAAAAGAAGGCTGCAAACTCATGATGATTGGAAAGCGGGTAAGGCCTTTACATGTGTGATTTCTGTGATGTGTGACTGAATATGTTTACAAATACTGACACTAATCTACAAACAGAACAGTCCTGAGGAGGAAGCTGAACTGAAGAAGCTGAAAGACATTGAAAAATCTGTGGAACAGACGGCTAAAAAGCTGGAGAAGGTAGACGGGGAGTTGACTGGACTCAAGAATGTAAGCAATTAATTAAGTTTTTTAAGATGCTTAATCTTCATGCATTGTGTCTGATCTGTTCTCCAATATATGTATGTTGAAATTTTTGATTATTAATTTATTTTTTCCACAGGGCTTCCTGGCCAAAGACCTTCAGGCAGAGGCGTTGGGTAAACTGGACCACAGAGTGAAAATAGCAGCTGAACAGTTCATGAAGATCCTGGAGCAGATAGATGCTTTGGTAATCTTACTTTCTTTCCTTTTTATATCTAGTTCCTCGCCTTTTGTCTCCATCATTGATTGCAGAGCAAAATGTATTTCAATCGATTTTTGTTCAGGTGTTTATTTTTGTGTGCATCATTTTTTTTTGTATGTCACATATAACAAACTCTAAACTGTTTTAACAGAGTATCCTAGACAACTTCAATGACTGCAAAATTAAGAAAAAGGGACTTGTAAAGACAGTGCAGGTAAACCCTTTTTTAGTGTCACAAAAATGTTTAAATTAAAAATAACTATGAATATTATTAAGTGTGATTATTTTCTGTCAATAGGATTTCCTGGCCCAGTGTGACAAGATCGAGGCTTGTATATCAGACCACCTATCAAAGATCCAGTCAAAAAATCTTGCCCTGGCGGAGTAGTCACAAAGTCTCACATATCATGCTATACATTGCTCTGTGAGCAACTGCAAAGTGTACAAAAAGCGTCAAGTGTGGATGTGATTCTTGTCTATTTATTGTTGGATTGATGTGTATGAGAGAGCCCTCATCACAGAGAAGTGTGAAGGAGGCTGGTTATTGGCGCTGTTACTACGTACATCTGGGATATGTTCTCTGGGTTAAAGAGATATAAGGGGGTGCTCCTCAAGATATTGTAACCACAGTCACTCTGTGAAAAGATCAGATAATTGTGAACTGCCATGACCAAATGACAAATTGTCCACGATGATGTCCAAAAATGGTTGCTAAAATTCACCAGTTCATCACCCAGTATCTATTTTTTACTCATTACTCATTGTGATGTACCAACTGTGCAGTGTTCCATGTGGCATGTTGTACACACATGGCCAAAAGTATGTGGACATTAAAAAGAATTAATCTGCCATGCTAACAGCTTCCACTCTTCTGGGAAGGCTTTTTTCACAGAATTGTGGAACCTGGATTGAGGAAAGTTTCACTATTGTCTAATATACCATTTATTGGAACTAAGGGGCCAACCCCAAACTAGAGCTGAAACCATTTGTTGATTGAAAGAAAAGCAAACAGCAACTATTTTGATAATAATTTAATGGTTTGTCACGTGAAAATGCAAAATATTCTCTAACTCCAGCTTCTCACTTGCTGATTTTCTTCATCATATGTAATAATAAACTGAATATTGTGGGCTTTTAGACCCATAAACAATTTGATGGCATCAGGAAAATGTGATGGGCATTTTCAAAACATTTTATAGACCAAAGAATAAATACATGTTACTTGCAACCCTAGCACACACCATTTAAAATAGACCAAGAATTACACAATGCTGTCCACAAACCTTTGGCCATATGTATATTTATTATTCTTTATTGAGAGTCGGCACTGAGCCAGCACCTTTTGTTTAATCCAGTGACTGATCCCGTGTAATTATGTATCTTTGAAATTAGTGTGAACTGTGGAATTGTTAAAGCTTTAAACCATCACTTAAGACTTACACATCACTACATACATCTATTTTCCTTTGTTTTAAAATAAAAACTTTGAAAAATGAATACAGCATAGGTGATTCGTCTCAGACCACAATTTAATCTTGAAACTTTAATTTCCTACAAAATACAAATGATGCAGTAAAACCAAACCAGTCACGATAACAGACTCCTTTTAGGACTACTTTTCAGTTTATTTCCAGCTTTATCCATGAGGGTCTTTTCATACATCTTTACTAGCTTACACAGACCCTTCAGTGGTGTTTCACAAATGTGCAAATGAGCTTGGAGAGTGCGTGTGTGTGTGTGTGTGTGTGTGGGTGGGGGGGTACAGGATGGTACAGAATGGTCCCACAAGCATCTTAAACAAATGAGCTTTAGTAAGCTACAGTGAAGCTTTCCATTAACATAATAACAGGATATAACTGTTTTAACTTAAGTGGAACCGTATAATGATACACACTAATCATCTTTGTCCTTTGCGCCATGCTTTAGTATGCGTGTGAATGCTACATAGTTGAAGTTGCCTTTCTTGTCAATGGGCGCCTCTCGGAAGAGCTCGTCCACTTCTTCATCTGTGAACCTGTCGCCCATCGTCGTGAGCAGCTCCCGCAGGTACTCCTCCTGGATTATACCTGTGGGACAAGTCGATTCATCCGTTAGTTGATTTACAGAAAATGTATTGATCGGCAACACATTTTTAATAACCGATCAACCATTTAAGTCATTTATCAAGAAAAAATGTCAACATTTTGCTATTAACAGTTTCTCAACTTCTGTGTTTTATATCCAATTGATATCAAGTTTTTTCTTTGCTGTTATCTCTTAATGAGAATTTTCCATTTTTAAATGGATGTTTCTATCAAATGTTAAAATACAGCAGGATTACAAATATTCCTTTAAACAAACAATTATTGCTACAACCGCACCCACCCACAAGTAAATAAATAGCAAATTAATAACGTTATTCATTTTCCAAATTAGCAATTAATTATTATAACTATTAAATGATAATGAAAATAGCTAATTGCAGCTTTAATCCAATTCCATTTTGAATTTGGGACGTATAAAAGTGATGCATTTGAGAATTTTGATCAAGAAGATTTTTAATAAAACAAAAACATTCTGACAACATTTGGTTTAGAGAAACATTGAGAAACAGCATCACAAAGTGCAGTGCACATTCCAAATGTATAGAAAACTTCAACTCACCTGTGCCCTCCTCGTCAAAGCAGGCAAAAGCGTTACGGATCACATCCTCAGGATCTGTGCCGTTCAGCTTCTCTCCAAACATGGTCAGAAACATTGTAAAGTTGATTGGGCCTGGCGCTTCGTTCATCATCGTCTCCAGGTACTCATCTGTGGGGTTCTTACCTGGGAAATGGACAAAGTATTGAGGATTTATGACACTTATTCTCCCCCACCACCCAAGCTTTACAAAAAAAAAAAACGTGTTAAAATATTTATTTTCCAAGCTTTCATTTCTTGCTCTCAATCTCAAAGCAACATCTGTTACTTAAAGACATCTTTCACACACAGCTTTCACATCACTGTCTAAATGCGTGTAAATACATTGCTAAGTTTACCTAATGAGGCCAGCATGTCATGAAGGTCTTCTTTGTCAATAAAACCATCCCTGTTTTGGTCGATCATGTTGAAGGCCTCCTTGAACTCCTGAATTTGAGACTGGTCAAACATAGCAAACACATTGGATGTGGCACGCTGAGGACGCTTCTTGGTGTTCTTTCCCTTGGCCCGTTTGCTCGACATGTTGGCAGTTGGTAGGTCCCCCCCTCCTATAATACAGATAATATGAAGACTGTCAACTAGACCTGGAGAATATGTTCTAATATCTATATCACTACTGTCAAATGTAGCTCGATAACACTAAATGTTAGTACGATAGGTATTCATGTTCCTTCTTATTCTGTTTTAGGCTTATATGTTTGCCTGGATTGATTACAGTAAGGTTATGACCATGGCCCCATTCTTCAAATATGGCTTAATTATTATTTTTCAGATGATGATTTCTGGTTCTATTCGTTTTATAACAGGCAACTGCACTTATGTGGGGTTTACTTTGAAAAGGTTTCATCATCATCATCATAATCATCATAATTTAATAGTGAATGAGCCCGCACTTTTGCAGGCTTGAACATACAGTAAAGGACATTTCTGACACCAGCTCCTAATACATTTTAAGCCATATTTGAAGAACAGAAACATTTGTGTCAAATCATGCCAACGAAGAACAGAACAGGGCCCAGTTTAAGATGTGGACCTCTGGACTGTGGTTGGATGTCAGTTGATATGGAATGCAAGCTATTTACTTCTTGATAACTGCGAGGATAGTAAATCTAAGTTGGCAAGAGAACCACGATGTTTTTTAATTCAATCAAACAACAATAAATAGAAACAAATATTTAGTGAGAAAGTAATTTCCTGTTTGAGTTATAACAATACATGTTTGCTACCCAACGTACTGCAGAAATGGCAGGTAGCGTTAACTTAGCTAGCCCAATGTTGACCTAAATAACTCACTGACCCGACTAGCTTAAGCGAGCTAACCGAGATCAATTCACAGTGAAAATAACTTTACGTGGCCTTAATGTGCACAAGATCCAAATGCTAACATTAAATCACCCACCTCAGAAAATACAAGCGTTATTGCCAAATGGCTGTAAACACGCAACTACCAAAGCATCCACAGGATGGATGTATTAGGAGAACACAGACTGAAGAGAGCAACCATCAGTGTTTTCTTTCCTCTTTCCCAAACTGACCAATCACAGACAAGCTGGACGGAGCCAACAGACTGGAATATACCATGTTGTCCTCATATCTAATTGTTTGTTTATTTGTGTTTGTACATGAAACCAGATGAGATAGTTAAATAGTGATCAGTGGAGATAATAAAAAAGAAATGTGGGATTTTTTTTTTACCGCTTCTATTTTGATCATGTCTTTACATTTTGTCCTAAAGATCAATGCTGTAGTGTAGTGTACACGTCCCACCACCAGATGGCAGCAATTACCAATCAACTCCAAACTTTCATTTCAATATTTAATTGTGGTGTAGACCAACTAGCCCACCTAATGTTGCACCGCAGTACGACTGCATGTTGGTTACAAACAAAGTACAAGTAAGTTGGAAAACTGAGTTGTAAGTTTAGGGAGATGGAGACATTGAAAGCGCGTTTTAAAGTCACATTTTAGAGAATGTATACAGGCATTAGAGTTGGCCGGTGAATGCATGTGTTAAAATATAGTAGTTTGGCACGGTTTTGGTTCATGCTTTTGACCGCCGTCTGAACGATGACAGTTTGTTTGAAGTCATATTCTTTGCAACAATTTATGGCATCCAATTAAACAGGTAGCAGCCACTGAAGTACTGCAGTTTTTCTTCTATCAACTAGCCTACTACTGATTTACTAGACCTACGATTACACACCTAAAACCCCACATTTCCGCCTTAAGTGGCCTACCTACACCCCAGCACACAGCTGAGGGCCAGGCCCTCCTCATGGTCTCATGGTCTAAATTTAAAGCTGTCCCAGCCTTAAAAGGTCCTGACGGTGTCTTGTGCATTCTGCCGAGTGGCAGCATTATTTTTGTTCAGTGGACTGCCATCCTGTCCACTGCCCCTCACCCTGCTGCTTTGCCCAGATCTGGACTTGCTTTAGCTACTTTTGGAATAGCACACTCTTTCTCTTATTGTCAACTATTTTGGATTGGTAAATTCTTAATCGTGGTGAGTGATATATATATATATATATATTTATTTATTTTTTAAAAATTATTTATTAATATGTCTGTCTCTAATACCGAGTAATTGTTATTCTATCTTATGTCATTTGGTCATCTTTTGAAATCCTGAATCAGTAAGGCCTGAGACCTTCTTTTAACGACTTTATTGATTCTTTTGGTTTAAGAATGTGTTTGAATTCAGATATTTTTATTGTCCCTTATACTAACAAGGTTCGACACATTTTTAACTGTGGTGTCCTTGTAGATTAGACTGCATGTGTCATTGAAGTAAAATGTCATCCTAAAAGTAGAGCTAATCTATTCTATTAACTTTTGCTTAACCTTCAAAATTTGTATGACTCAGATCTTCTCTTTGTGCACTCTATGCCCTCATTGCTTACTGTCCAGTTTACTGTTAGTATCTCTTTACAATTAAAGAGTCACACAGTACACACTGCCTGCTGTAGGTGTTGCACATCAGAAAATAAATTTTTCTGTCTATTGTCATAAACTGTTGATCATATCGTATTGATCTATGGTTACATAATCATGGGCCTATGCCCAGTGGGAGCTGCTCATGTTTTCAAGCTGTATGACCTTCTACTAGAGTAGACTGATTGGTGAATCCACAGAAAATGCATCTGCAACAGTCTTGATAAACGATTAATTTAAGTCATTCTTTAGAACAAAAATTCAACAAATTCAGTTTCAAATGTGGATGTTTACTTGTTTTCTTGTTTTTTTTTAAGGCTATGCCAACTTTGGCTTTCGGATGTGAATGGTATTTTTTTAACTAGTTATATACCAAACGATTATTTGGTTAATCAACAAAGTAATCAGCAGCTTTAGTACCTAACAACAAAGTGTAATATATATTACTGTTATGTGTATTTTGAGTATATAGCCTATAGACTATTATTGATTCAAGCCTTAAATTAAGATATTCCCAAACACAAACTTTTCCCTTTGGATGTTCTCATCAGTCACTGGATTACATCACACAACACTTTGTTTTCCAGTTCATCATAAGTTTATCACTTTTATAATTCCACATGTGGAAGTGAATGTTCTCTAAACTCTCATGCAATCTGTAAAGACACAAAACCAACATGTAGAGTGTTGAGGAGAACAATGTTTATTACCTGCTGCTGCTTCATTCAACACAGTAGAAGTAGATCTTAACCAGAGCTAACGCTTTAACTGCTCACACAAAACAAAAATCATAACTCTGTCTTAACAACTTTACCATTACTTCACCATATCTACTCACCATCTCCTTCTCCTGCCCTAAAATAACAAAAAAATAACCAATTTAGTCTGTAATAATAACAATGAGATTGATTCACAGAGCTGGTTAAGTAAAGAACAGTCAACATATAAGTTGGCGGAGTGGCCCTCAGGATGTCAGGATCAGTACAAGTGACGCAGAAGCTGCAGCATCAGCAGCATCAGCAGCAGCAGCAGCAGCAGCAGCATCACTATGAGAGCAGCTGTCACCTAAGCACCAAGTCGTCTGTTAGCCAGCAGTCGTTCTCCACTTACAAGACCTCCAGCCGTCGGTAAGAGGATGTGAGGCGAAAGGTCCAAAATACTTATGAGATGGTTGATATTTGAAATATATATATATATATATATATATATATATATATATATATATATATATGTATGCAAAAATGAGGTTCTCTTAATGCAACCTACTACTTCATAACCTCGGACATGGTGAATGCATTCAAGCAGACCTCTTTCAAATATTCAACACTGTACTTTGGTATCTGGTGTGAATTGTGTTCAGCAGCATGGAGAGAGAAAACACGCAGCTCAAAGTGTGTTTTTATGTAGAGCAGGTGCTGTCCTTCCGCTGGTCTTCATCTGCCCATACAGTACATGATCATCTTTTAATGGTGTCAGGGTTTTGTATTTTTATAAGAACACGTATTGTTCTCCTTGAAGCTGTTGCAGAACAGCTCATTCATTTCAAGTCTTTTGGGCCAAGTTTCAAGTCAAGGCCCAAGTCTGCCTATCTGTATATGCAAATTACAAGTCAAGATACAAGTCTCTCAGGTCTCTAAATGCTCGCCAATAATACCGTATATATTTCTTTCAAAGCTCTGTTATTTATGTTTTTACAAAGCTTAATGCAAGTAATCTTTCTATTTCTATGCAAAGGCCTAATAATTGAATACTTAGTTGCACAATGATACAATATTATTGTTCCAGGATTTTACTGAATTGTTACTTAAGTCTGAGTTAAGTCCAAGTCTTGAGTCTGCTGGGCTGTTTGTAATGTTGTAACTATTAAATCTACGTAGCAATAGTATTGTGCTCATGTATTTATCAGAAAGGGCACTGCTTGATTATTAGTTGGTCAATATTGAAATCACGATTATTCAACACGATTACTCATTGACTTTTGGAAAGATCTTGCATTTATTGAGTTAAAAAACAGTGAAAACACCTTGAACTGTGAAATTTCCCTTATTACTTTTCCCACTATTTACTCTTTGAATTCCCCTTCAGAACAGAAGACAAAATAAGAGTTTACTTGTAAAATGTATTGTGCAAAATATGTTTTTTCATAATTACATTGTTTTTGTGATTGTTGGGAGCCAAAATCGCAATCAAAATTTGATTAATTGCACAGCCCTAAACAGCACATTATGTACATGTATCTCCGCCAAGGAGGTTATGTTTTTGGCCTTGGCTCGGTTTGTCAGTTTTGTCAGCAGGACTACAGGAAAACTACTGGCCAGATTTGAATGAATCCGAGGCGCATACACAAATCATTTTTCACTTTCGTTAACATTGCGAGATAGGGCATTTGTGCTGCATTCATCTGGTGCTGGAATAATCAGAAAAATGAGTTCCCCACTAGGAAAATTAACAGGCATTAACATTGTGAAATAGGGCACGCCTTGGTTGAGGTCTGCGCTCTCTAAGTGCCTTCTAGTTTACTTTAATTTGCACCATCTTAAGAGTAGTCTGAAGCTAAGCAGCTAAGTTTGTTTTCCATGATATGAACTTAAATATCTTTGGCTCTTGGACTGTTTATTGGACAAAATAAGAAATTTGAAGATGTTAACTTGTACACTGTACATGTTTCACTGCTTTCTTAGAGACCAAACAGTTGGTCGGTTAATCGAAAAAAATTATCATCAGATTAATCAACAATTTAAATAATTGTTTTAGAGAGATATAGGTTTCCTTACTCTTTCCAGCTTTTGCTTTATACCACAGGTCTGCTGCAGGAAGAAAGTGTGCAAAACTAAACATGTCACTAGAAATAATAGAGGTATAAACCACCTGTTTCGAATGTTATCACTCCATTGAATGGTATGGTGTTAACAAGTAGACTACTTCTATTATGTTTAGTCAGATTTTCATTTAAGTTCACTTGTATGTGAAATTCTGTTAGAATCAAATGAGGCTTGATCAAAGTAAAGTCTAGAGTAAGTGTAAGTGTGAAAGAAGCACTGTCTGTCAAACACCTTAGACTGATGTATATGTTCGTGGTACTCTTGTGAACATGGTCAGAGGTTCTAGGGCTTAGTGTGTGTGTTGGAACCATGAGAGCTTTCTAAACAGGTCAGGGAAGGAATTTCAGCTGTAGCGAATGGCTGCCAGATATATTCATGGACAGCCAAGCTATTTTTGTAGGCAGGACATGAGATGTTGCCATTAGGCCAACTGTAAAGACACTGTATTGAAGTCATGAAATTGTAAACGGTTGTACTTTGGCTTCCACGGACGTTTAATAGTTAATAGCTCTAGTATCCATCGTCAAGTTGACTGGTCAATGTTAGTCTCCTTTAAAGCAACACTAGAGAACTTTTCCCACTTTGGTCCCCCTACAGGTTGTCTCATTGGAACTACAGCTCGCGCTAGCCCGATCTGGCAAACTTGCATAATGTAATGTAATGGACAATTCCGCTTCCAACCTGTAGGGGGACCGAAGCAGGAAAAGTTCTCTAGTGTTGCTTTAAAAATGTGTAACTAGTCCTACATCTTGTTTCTGGTAGAAATAATAAATTGCATAAAAAGATTCCAGTTTTGTTATTTCAATCTTAAGATTGGCACATGCTTTAGCTTCTCAGACTGCTTTTATCAGCAGTCAAACTTTTTATACCATTGACTTTCTTACACACTGAACCAAATACTTCCTTTCAAAACACCTGGTGAGTCAGCAGTATAAATAACTTCTCGACACTGCAGCAAATCTTTTGTGAGACTGAGGTCTGTCTGTCTCTGCTGTGCTATTAGATCTTTCCAACGACTTGATCCCTCCTTGCCAGTATTGAATAGAGTTAATCAAAGCCATGTTATATCACTACTCCTCTAGGCCAAATGAATAGACTAGGACAGACTTGAAAGAGATTGAGTGAAAGCAGGGTTTTAAAATTAATCTTTATACCCTGCTGCATATCCACCAGTTTCGGCTCCATTTATAAACCCAGTGGACAATAAGGAGGCCTGAGAGGCTGATAGGTAAATGAGTCAGAGTATAATATGGGTCAAGAGTATAATATGGGTCAGTGTTCTTGAGGATGGACAGAAATGCATCTTCCATTTTTGAGTAACTGGACTACAGCATATTCTGAATGTGTCTTACAGCACACGTATTTAAAGTTTTATAAATGCAGAGAGGAAGTATGGTTCATGTTGAGTATTTTGGTCATCATTTTTATTTTCCACTGCAGCTTTGCAATCTTTCTGTTAGGCATGTTTTGTCTCATTTTTCATCATTACAAACAACTGTAGAAGTTACATTTAAATTAGTCCTCCTAGTTCAATTAACTACATGCAAGTGGGAAATACTGTCTGTCCTCCTTTTACAGATGCAATTTATCCAAACGTTCATCTTTAATTAATAATACTGAACCAGTTAGTAGTAATCAGTAATTAATATTGGAATTTAGTTTGTAGCACTTGTCTGCTATGGTTTAAGCAATAGAAAAGTTAGTTACAGGAAGGTGTATTCAATCAAAGGATAACAATGACATTATTTTTAGTGTCAACAAAAATATATCAGCCCCTGTGTATAGCCCTTCAGCCCCAAGCTTATTTGATACTACTGAACGAGGTCACAAATATATTGTTTAAATTTTAAATAAGGCTCAGTAATTTCCTAAAAAACGCAGGGCACTGTAGTTTGAAGCACATGTTACCCAAACAAGAATCAATAGTGGTTTTGTTGGGACTGTTTTCAGCTGTAGATTAATACACTTAAGTATTTACAGCAGAAGGACGGTGTATGTGGGATTGACTCAAAATAAACTATAGTGCCCATTTTCATGTCACCCAGTGTAACAGTATGGCTTACTTATGTGTTTTTAATAGTTTTGGTACAACAATGGAGGTCTATGGCACAAAGGAATAAACTATATCAGATCTTGGCTACACAGACAATACAAATAGTGGGATTAATTTGTTGATGGCAATCATGGGATTTATTAATAATAATAAAAAAAGAACATTATTAGCCCTATTCTTTAAGGTACAATGTGGCTTTTATGTAGAAAAGTGTACACCATAAACTCTGTGTGGAAATACCATATGATGCATGTTGGTGTATGTAGTGCAAGTGTTGTGATTGTTGTCTGTCACCTCTAAGCCTGCAGACCACTGTGAAGACAGAGAAGGGGAAGGAGGTGGTTAAACTGAGCCCGCTACCCAAGAGAGCCAAACGCACCTACCTGGCAATGGACACAGACAAGGAAGTTATCGGCTATGTCATTCCCGTATTTAGAGCCAGGTGAGTGAGGACACTGCAAAACGCTGTCTAAAGTTGAACATTGATGATGTACAATTGTATCGCAGTTAATGACACTAAATGAAATATTTTCATATTTCACTGTAAGTCTAAACTGCTCTCGCATGTTGGTGGTTTGTCGTGCACCAGTCATGAAGTTGTCCGTGGTCTGACGGAGGCCCAGGAGGAGGACGTTACTGAGGAGGGGATTAACTATGTGGCCATGAGGAACCTGTTTGTCAGGGAGGCCAGGGAGGCTATGGAGGTTAAAGTGGAGAAGAGAACAAGAACAACGCATATCAGGGAATCTGCCGAACGCATGGAACTAGGCAAGACGGTAATTTGCAATAACAAGGATGTGTCCATTTTCAAATAATCAAATTGTTCACATGAAATGCTCATGAGCTTTAAATGACAATCTGGCTCCACTCTCTTGCTATAGATGGAGGAGTGGGCAGAGTTCCGTAAGAAAATGAACCCAGACAGCCTGACACACCGTCCAGAGTTTATCGTAAAGCCCCGTGGACAGACTGTCTGGGAGGGCAAGACTGTCAAGCTGCACTGCACAGTGGCTGGATGGCCTAAACCCAGGATTGCCTGGTAAGACACACTCCAAGTTCACTGGTCCCCACCTTCTCTGAGTCACAAGAAAAAGAGGCCGATGAGATGCAATCAGTCATGTGTGTGTCATAGAGAAGTTTCCATCCAAAGCTCTCGTCATCTGCCAAATCTATTTTCCACTGTCTCAACATGAACACACACACTCCAATGCAATCACAGATTCTGAAGACAACGGTAAAAATAAAGTATTTCTGCTGTCTTCAAGGTACAAAAACAATGTGCTCATTGATGCCAAGGCTCACCCCGAGAAGTACGCAGTCGAGAGCAATTACAACATGCACTCCCTGGAGATCAAGAAGTAGGTAATCATTAAGCTCACACTACCCGGCCTCAGTGAGATTTCATGAGAAGCACCCAAAAATGCACATTAACCCCAAACTGAATATTTTATGTTGGAAATATTCTGCAGAGTGATGAATGCAAATGAGATGCAGGTAATTCACCATGTCTGCACGTTTTATTTTCAGCTGTGATTTCATCGACACTGCTCAGTATCACGTCTCTGCCCTCAACGTGAAAGGGGAAGTTTCCTCTGTGGCTACTATTGTTGTCAAAAGTAGGTAACCATTTTTTCTCGTCTGTCTTCTTTGCAGCTGCTGCTCTATCCTCCGGTTAGAGGTCAAAGTTTAAAGTAGAGGTTTAAATTAACACCACTGTAAACACAACATGTCCCAACTGTTCCAAATAGTTGTGTCAGGATGTGGTAGAACATGTTTGACTGAAGGAAAAGTCCTAAATCTCATGCTTAAACGAAAAATGATTTCTGTGTCCACAGTGTGGCATATTTTACTATTGTCAAATGTGTGTCACTTAAATCTCTTGTTATTGATGGAACACGGTTACTGAACAATATATTTCTCTGCAGGGTTCCAGGAGGGCAAGGAAGCAGGCCCACTCGATCCAAAACCACGTGAGTCACTTTAAATAATTATTTTTTGTTTTTAAGTGAAGCCATTTCAATTCACATTTCAAAGGGTAATTTAAAGTGCTCTACATTAGACATAAAATAATGCAAGTACAAACTAAAGCTGCACTAATCAAATGTTTATATTTATATAAACAATAGAAAAGCCATTGCTCATAGTTACAAACTCAGAGAACTCTCCAGTCACTCTCAGCTCTGCGGAGTGTTCTAGCGTCTTTTAGCTCATTTTGTTTATCAGCCCCATCTCCAGCCAAAGCAGGCAGCTGTTTTCAGAAAACAAGCTCTATAACGCACTATACACTACCTGCTCAACATCAAATGGCAGATGGACAAAGTTAGCGACTAGCAGCTGAACACAGTTAAGAATTTAGCAGTTAAAGAGACAGATATTTTTACTAAGGAGTTGGTGTAGATCAAAATCAGAGCTAAAGGGAGTGAATGTTGGACTTACACAAAAACACAGCTTCAAATGAATAATTATGTCTGCTACATCTGTAAAAAAACAACAACAAAAAAACACATTCACCATAAGGTATTTGTTAATTTTGTGTCTGCAACTTGCTGCGCTCCCCCAAAGTGTTCAACCAGTCAATTAATGCTAGTTCAATGTTTTCATAGCAGTGGGTTTAAAAAAACAATAATTAGGACAGCAGTTTATATTACAGAACATACATCAGGACGACATACATCTGGACATTTTCCACACATTTTTCCAAATTAAAGAACTTTGTATATTTTGTGAGAAGTAAAGTGTGCACACAAGAGCAAAGAAAAATATGTCAGGGGAGACTTGAGAGAAAATAGAATAAAGATCAAAGAGGTTTGCTAGAATAAAACATTACAGGCTCATTGATTAAAAACCTCCACAAAATCTGTCTGCAAGGGCCTTACATGTTTGACCCACTTTTTCCAGAATTTAATGAACACATTTTTCTGAAGACGGAAGAGAAAAAGTAATATTTTCTATAAAATACATTTCAATTACTATATCTATCCACTCCTGTATTGTGGGGGGTATATATATATATATATATATATATATATATAGATAGATAGATAGATAGATAGATAGATAGATAGATAGATAGAGAGATTGATTCATCAGGATGCCTTGCCGGAAAATCAACATTTCCTACAAACTAATGTGAAAAATTGCAGGGGCAGATCAGTGTTAAGTAAGCTTTTTAGTGCTTTGTGAAACTCTGCCCAGAAAGGTTTTATCACCCGATGCTGCCAGTGATTGGCTTCATGAAACCCACACTGTCTCCAACATTTGGCGTCCCCTCCAGCAAAATGTGGTGTTTTATATAGCACTTTTCTAGTCTTAAGGACTACTCAAAGAGCTTTTACATAGTACAGGAACCATTCACCTGCTCATCAGATAAACACTCACACATATTTACACTCCGATGGAGGCAGCATCGGGGGCAACTAGGGGTTCAGTGTCTTGCCCAAGGACACTTTGACATGGGACTGCAGGGCCAGGGATCGAACTACCAATCTTCCGATTGGCAGGCGACCACTCTACCACTGAGCCAAAGCCGCCCCCAATAGTAATGTTTTTAATTTCTTTATTTTTCATCTGCAGATGGTTTCTGCGCTGAGCATGGTGTCACCTTTGAAACAACCATCATTGACAAATTTGAAGTGGCTTTTGGCCGTGAAGGCGAGACATTGAGTCTGGGCTGCACTGTCATCGTTTATCCCACCGTGAAAAAATACCAGCCTGAAGTCGTCTGGTACAGAAACTGTAAGTAGAAAAATGAATTTTAAACACTACACTACATGTAACATGAAATGTTTTATTTAATCCACTATATGTATCCAATTACATGTCTTTTCATTTTGACTTCCCTATCAGCTGTCCCCTTGAAGCCCTCTAAATGGGTACACACACACTGGTCTGGCGAACGTGCCACAGTAACACTTGTCCACCTCAACAAGGAAGATGAGGGCATGTACACCCTGCGCGTCAACACCAAATCTGGCTTTGACACCTACTCTGCTTATGTGTTTGTCAGAGGTAAGGTGCCCGATCGATATTTCACCTAAGCTGATTTCATTACAAGAGGGGCTCTTGTAATTTAGCTTTTTAGTTTTGTATTACATTGGAAATGTAATGAATCTGCTGTATAAAGCCATTTACCCTCAAGTCTGTGTTGAATTGTACAGTTTCGAACAACACAACAATGTTACGTAAAAAGTAAAGCAACCTATTACAGATCACACACACACAGACCCGGTAGGAAACCATTCAATTCTGCGGTGTCTTTAAGTGACACAACACTCTCTCTGAGGTGTTTGGTTTCCACTGAGGTATGTTGCTTCTATATTTGTCTGCATGTCGGAAAGGTCGCCACAAAGAGTGTGATCTGAAGTAACAATCAGTGGGTTTATGCATAAGAGGGAATTATTGATATTCCCTTTAATGTTATCAAGACATAAACTAATCTATCATACAGTACTGCCACACATGCTGTCCTGTAAAGGTGTAAGAAGGTCAGAAAATGGAAACTGAGTATGTAATGGAGATCAGCCTGATTTAGAAATAGCAACACTCACAAGTGCGTGCCTTCTTAGATATGTGCGTTTTGCTATGCCAGATGCCGATGTGGAGGTGGAGGGGGTTCCTGTGGCCCCCCTGGATGTGCGCTGTCATGATGCCAACAAGGACTATGTGGTGGTGACCTGGAAGCAGCCAGCGGTGGAGGGCAGCAGCTCCATCCTGGGATACTACATTGACAGGTTGGGCAGCCCACTCTTTCTTTTATTATGTACATTGTTTAATGGAGAAATTATTATTCAGTTTCATCTGATTTACAGTAAAACGGGTCTTATTTATGCTGTTTCTGTATAGAATAACTTATTCTGCAGGCACATTTCACTAGCCCAAATTCCTCCTATATTTCCACCAAATTGCCATCTTGACAGATAAATGTCCCCTTCCAGAAAACACCCACATATATCCCTACCTGTCTACTGTAGCTGTCAATCAGTCACTGTGAATTACAATGTTGCTTGTGATGTTCACAAATCTAATTTATATGTGTTTTCTGTGCAGGTGCGAGGTGGGCACTCACCACTGGGCTCAGTGTAATGACTCCCCAGTGAAGTATGCGCGCTTCCCTGTCACAGGACTGGTTGAGGGGCGTTCTTACATCTTTAGGGTGCGGGCCTTGAACAAGGAAGGAGTCAGCCGTCCGTCCCGTGTCTCCGAGGCCGTGGTTGCCATGGATCCCTCCGACAGAGCCCGTCTACGAGGTGAGAGACACACCATAGTCCTGCTGACATACTGCAACAAAGCCAACAACTGCACTTTTGTCATGTATTTCTTTTACTTTTCTAAACAGCTGGCCCCTCAGCTCCTTTTACTGGGATGATCAAGTTTACAGAGGAGGATCCCACTGGTATGACAGCTTCAAACTCTGTTATTTCGATTACAGAAGGAAAGAAATCATTAAGGTGTCATAATGTTAGAATTAACAGGGGGGGATGGCCCAACTGGAGTACCCTAGTGATGAGAAGACCGGTTGTTTAAGTAACCCTCTATATAAGCTATAGTTTAAAGATTATTATAGATCCAAGACGAAACTGACTGCCCCACAGACAGTGCCATGCATTTATCAATACACAGCACAGTTAGGCTACTGATATTTCAGAGCGATGGTCGGGTCATAGATTCTAACTTACATAAACCTCAGTCAGAGAAAGTATAATATATGATATTATTATATCAGGCAGACTAACATATCCAATAAACAACCCCTCTGCCCCTGCACTCTCTCTGCTACTTGGGATGGATAGGGGGGACGGCAAGTTAACAAGGGGTCATTTTGTTACCAAGGGGATGCCCTCACCCCACCTTACATCACTTACTACGTGTAGGGCTGGGTATCGAAACCTCAATACCTTCTATGTACTGTCTGAAATTTGTCTGTAGTATGTAAAAACTGTCAAGTATGAAAAGCTGGTATTAAATGTCTGGTCAGATTTTTTGTCTAGTTTATTGATTCTTTAAATGGATTTCCTGTCCTAAATCACGAAAGGCTGTATTTTCTTCAGGCAAAGTTCTGTGATGGTTGCTTGTGCTGAGTGAAATGTTAAACACTGTTTATTTGAGAACTTTGGCATATTTTGTTAAATGGAAAAAAAAAAATGTTTTTATAGAAAAACGTGATTGTAATCCTCAAAATAAATACTGTTCAAGTATCAGTATTGAACATTTTCAAATGATAACCAGCCCAAGTGACTTTAAGTGCACCTAGTTGAAGTCACTTCCTCTTGACTCCTCAGTGGGTGTTGTCCCCGGAGAACCCTGTGATGTTGTGGTTACCGAGGCAACCAAGAGCTACGTGGTGCTTGCCTGGAAGCCTCCAGTTCAAAGGGGTCATGAAGGAGTCATGTATTACATTGAGAAGGTAAAGAGAAATGCTAGACACATGCAACCAGTGACGAGGAGTGGCCACTTGCAAGCACACATTGTCTCATTTTAAGCCACAAGCCAGATGGAACCAGTGCTTTAAGAAATACCTATGGCCTCTTGTAGGTTATTGTACTTATACATGAAGACTATAGCATGGAGGTCTAAACACCTTATTACCTTTCCTTTAGATACTGTACAGTGTTATCTACTATTGACATGTCACTGGCTCTCTGTCGACCACAGTGTATTTCAGGGACAGACATCTGGCAGAGGGTGAACACTGGTATGCCAGTCAAGTCTCCCCGCTTTGCCCTGTTTGACCTGGCAGAGGGGAAATCTTACAGCTTCCGTGTGCGCTGCTGCAACTCCGCTGGCGTTGGCGAAGCCTCTGTATCCACAGGAGAGATCACGGTCGGTGATAAACTGGGTGAGTCGGCAAGACCTGCATTTATATTATGTACAGGTGTTACAGTTCATGATATCACTGGTTTATTGTCCAGCCGTATTCCTTCATTAGTAAATTTAATCCCAATCCATTATATTCCCTTTCTGCTCACTGTAATTACTTACTTCCTGTCCTTAATATTTTCATACAAACCTCTTTCTTAACAGAACTGCCCTCAGCTCCAGGCAATCCAGTGGCCACCAGGAACACTGACACCTCAGTGGTGGTCATCTGGGGGGCCTCTCAGGTCAAACACCTGGTCGGCTACTATATTGAATATACCGTGGTGGGCACTGATAAGTGGATGCCTTGTAACAACAAACCTGTCAAGCAGACCAGGTAGATACAGTTGAAGATAATTCTGGCTTCATGAATTCAGAAGTCGTTAAGTACGGAAGCACATTGCATTCACAAAAGAAAAACAAAGTTGGAAACCTTATCCCGTAAATTACTATCTCATAATTAGGAGAAAAAAACGTTAAGCTATAGTTATCAATCGTCGCTAACCTAGGCTACAGGATAAAACAATGGGCAATGATGCGTTTAATCTGCTTTTATTTACTTATATATCTTTTATATATATCTTATACGAGATCTGATCTCGTAATTACAAGATCTTTTCTCTGATTATGAGATAGTAACTCATAATTACGAGATATGGTGTCTAAATCTCTTTTTTCTTTTGTGAATGCAATGCGCTTCCTTAAGTGTTTAAAAAGATGAATTGATTGCAAAAGTACATTACCACAATTTACTCATTTCTTGTTGTTGTTCTACTGGTTGCAATATATTTGGTGTTCAAATGTGATAACTGCAAACTGAAAGTGCAAAGATGGTAGCCTGGTTGACACCAGACCCTTCTCAGTTGTAACTGAGAGTGGGTCTGGGCAAGCTTCATTCACAGCTCATTTCAAGGGGCGTCACCAATGGTCACCGCTCAAATGCCTCTGGGCGCAATTGGCTAGTCCTTCAACCAATCAGACCAACGATCCGGGTGACGTAGCAGCTACAGTGGCATCAACAGGTTGCTGCGCTTCGGTGGCGCTGCTTGCCGTCTCTGCGCTATCGTCATCGTGTAAAGCCCGCCTCAACGGTTGTGATTGGTGCCTCGATTCGGAAAAATTGGAAATGGGCTTGAATGGGCTCTTGGCCAGACTGACTTGCAGAGCAAATCTCAAATTTGCTGAAAGTTTGTCAGGGTTTTCCCAGTCTACAAAGATGGAATACTGGTTGAAAAAATAAATGTCACTGACGTGCAGTCCATCACCCAAATGTTTAGCAGGCTAACTAGTTTTAGCTTGCCTACAGTAGATGTACCAGAATTTTAAGCAAGACTGTGTAACTTTTGCTTAATAGTGCTAGGTGACAAGTGAATTATGGGGTAATGAAAAATGTAGTGTAGAGAAGAGTCTTAAAGTCAGCAAACTGAAGCCAGTAATGTCAGTTACACAACAATATTTACAAATATTAGCTTACATTAGCTAACATTAGCGACCATAAGCTACTGGTCATACCAGACCAAAGATGGTTGTAGTTAGCAACTAAACCCCTGAGTGTATTATATTAAGCAGTGGGTGTCTTTTATTGTTTATCAATTAATCTTTTCATTTGTGAGAGGAACAATTATTTATATATTTAAAATTTACAAAGTCTTGCTTAGAAAGTCAAGGTTGGTTAGCTTAGCTACTTTGGCTATCAATTTTCAGAGGAAACAGCAAGGAACTAATGCTTCATAAACTAACTATAAGTCTAATCTTTGTTGTGTTAAGATTGCAAATCTTACTAGTTCTTAGTCCTTATATTGATTAAATCAAAGCGTTATGGTAATATGACTCTTCACACTTTTGTCTACTGTTTCATAGGTTTGTGTGCCACGGCCTGACTACCGGAACAAACTGCGTGTTTAGGGTCAAGGCAGTCAACGCTGCAGGTTACAGCCAGAGCTCCCCCGATTCTGATGCTGTGGTTGTGCAGGCTGCCATCTGTGAGTATCCTCACAACTCGTCTTCCTTATTCACTTTGCCTAATTCACTTTGTCTAAGGCATTTAAGCCCTACTCTCTCCTTCCGCGCCTCCCAGCTATTTAAACATTTATTTATCCAGGGAATGATTGCTGAGAATATACACGCAACAAAACAGTTACACACATGACCTCTGAACTCATCTTTTTTCATGAACCATGTTAACTCATCATCATCACTTTTTCCTTTTCCTAATCAAAAATCTGTAATCAATATTCTTTCTCAGTTACTTTATACATCTTTCATTCCCAAAGATTTTGTTGTGATACAGTTAGCTGCCCAAATATCTTCTCTTTTTCTTGTATATCTTGATTTTTATGAATGCAAGTGGCACATGTTTATATGTGACTGCTGGTTGATATATGTGCATGTGCCTGTCTGACATACTCATAACTAACACTGGATTTTGTCATTTTGCTGTTTCCCATTGCTTCATTTATTAATAACAAAGTAGATAATGTTCTAATAATGCTTCTGTTGTATGCAGGTATTGATTTCTGTATTCAATTGTTTTTGCTTGAGTTCTGTTTTGCTCTTTGCCAAGGTGAAGACTAAAACATTGTTTTCTTAAAGAGCATGCACAATGAGAGCCTCGTCTGGCTTTCGGAGATTTTCGTAGCGTGAAAGTTATCCTGCTTCTGGCCTTGAGTGTAAGTACTTTATTCATTACAGTGACCCTAAAAAAGTGTGTTGCCTGTGTGTCCCAAGCATGTAGCATGTTGACTAATGACAATTACGATCTATGCAATATTTGGCTAATGCCAGGCCATCTTGATGAGATTATGTATCGGACTGAATTTTTCATGAAAGGGGAAACAAACAAATAGGGGCTGAATATCTGAAAATTATCTTCTTTAACACACGTATTCACTTCAATTTGTCTTAAAAAAAATGTTGACCAACTTATTTACTTTTCTTTGCAGCCGTCCCGGGAAAGCCCACTGGTGTGAGCCTGGTGGAGGCTGTAAAGGACTACATGGTGCTGTTCTGGACTGCGCCTGCTAGCACTGGAGGAGCCGATATCAGGGGATATTTTGTGGACTACAGGACCGTGAAGGGAGACGTTGTTGGAAAATGGCATGAAATGAACCACAAGGCTTTGACTACTACCTCCTATAAAGTAAGTTATTTTATTTCAAGCCATTGACCAAATTTCCAATGAATTTGTTTTGGCTTTTCTATGAATGGAGGAGTGATTATCAGTCGCAATGTCCAGTGCCATCATTCACTGCATTTTTCAAGTTTCAGTTTGTAGTTTAGCATTTTTCAAGTTTCAGTTTGTAGTTTATTTACTATCAGTCAAGTTTGTAGTTTATTTGCCAGCCCTAAAAAGGTATTTTAATCATTTCTCATTCTCTGCATTGTTTCTCTGTTAGGCTGAAAACCTGAAGGAGAACGTCTTCTACCAGTTCCAGGTCCGCGCTATGAACATGGCCGGCGTGAGTAAAGCCTCTCTGGCCAGTGCAGCTCTGGAGTGCAAGGAGTGGACCATTACTGTGGCAGGTATGAGGGACAATATGCTCACCAAAACTGGGCCAGTAGATATTAGAGAGGAAACAATTAGATGATTATTTGACAACTGTTCATGGTCAATTAATCATTGCAGCTGTTCTCAAAATGCCAAACATGATCAGCTTTTTAATTGTTAGAATGTAATTATTTCCCTTGTGTGATAGTAAACTGAATCTTTTGGCTTTGGACTGATGGTTGGACATAACAAGCAATTTGAAGACGTCACCTTGGGCTTTTCTTTTTACTTTTACTAACATTTTATATACCAAACAAGCCAAAAAAGTAGAGACAGTTACCTCACTTTGTATATTTTCCACAATGCATTTCAGATAGGTAACCTATTCATGGGATCATCAGAATACAATACATACATATTTTGTGCTATGCCAAAATGCACAATACAGTGTGTTTTAAATACTAATACAATTTAAATACATCTTAAAATATATCAATTTTTTTTTACTGAATTTCTATTCCTTTTTCAAAACTGTAGTGTAAATATTTGTCAAATATATTATTTTCTTTTTGTTTTAACACCAGTTACAGTTTGTTTGAGATTCCAAAATGATTTCCCACATCGTTCAAACTATCGCTATTTATCCTCCAAGGTGCTCCTGTTGGTCTTCATGTGCTGGAGGTCCGTGACACCTCTGTCGTGGTCCTGTGGGAGCCACCTGCATTTAATGGCCGCACTCCTGTCAATGGCTACTATTTGGATGTCAAGAAGGCCTCTGCTGGAGAGGAAGGCTGGAAGGCTGCTCATGAGAAGGCCAACAAGATGAAATACATGAAGGTCATTAGGATGAATAGATAGTTTAATTGGATCTGTGTGTGGTTATTCTTTAGCTGAGATGTGATGGTCAAATTTGAGTTTTATCACGTGTGTGTGCGTGCGTGCGTGCGTGCGTGTGTGAAATAATGACGACCGTGTTCTCTAACTGTCTCTCCCTTCGACTCCTCACGTGCTGGCTCAGGTGACAGGGCTGAAGGCTGGTACATCCTACGTCTTCCGTGTGCGTGCTCAAAATCTTGCTGGAGTTGGAAAGCCCTCAGCAGTCTTAGGTCCAATCCTGGCCCAGACTCACCCTGGTGAGTGTGATTGTTATGTAACTCACACATTCCGTTGCATAGTGTTCCTACGCAGTTCTGAAAAATTAGGGGAAATGGCTAATTCTCAATACTGATAGGTGAATTAGCTTTTTATATATCTCTAATCTGACTGTCATATCTTATATTTTATCATTTGCTACTGTAATGAATGTAATCATGAGAATCAGGAGCTGAAATCTGCCAATGATGCGCGCACACACTGTAACCATTTACTCTCCTTTCCTCAGGCACCAAAGAGATTTATGTGGATGTCGATGATGATGGTGTGATCTCTATGATCTTTGAGTGCTCTGAAATGAAGGAGGGCTCTGAGTTTGTTTGGTCCAAGAATTACCAGACTATAACAGACACCTCTCGCTTGACTATTATCACTGAGCAGGGCAAGTAAGTATCCTTTGTGCCCAATTTCTCATGCAACGTCCAGGGACCAAATTTACTCTCTTGCTCTTATTCCAGGCTTGTGTGCAAATGCAAAAGTTCTTCCTCTTTCCTCATACCTTGTTGTCCCCACATGTCCTCATCCCCAGGTCCAGAGCTATCTTCAACAGTCCCTCCCTGGAGGATCTGGGCATATTCTCCTGTGTGGTCACCAACACTGACGGCATCTCCTCCAGCTACACACTCACTGAGGAGGGTGAGTCAGCCCACAGTCTTGGTATCTCTGCTCCTGTGCACCTGAAACTTGATCCACTTGTCATTTGTTTGGGTGACGTAAGAGCTAAAGGTGTGAGGAGGGCTTGATGGACTGTGTATACTCCTGTCTCTGTTATCCTCTTTCAACAGCTGCATCAAATTGACCTCTGTTACACTCTGGTGTGTGTTTGTCTGGAAGGTTTTCTTAACTTATTCAGTGCTGTTTGTCAAAGTTGTTGTCACATCCAAAGTTGTACTTGACATGGAGTATTTTTGTCAGCATTAATAATGTGCTTTTCTAAGATACTGTCAAATAGAAAAAAAACAGTAAAACTAGTAGTGGAGGAGTTGATGCTGAAGGGTGTGACATTCACCTATTTTCATCTATTTTGCTGCTGCTTCTGTTGTTGTTGTTGTTACTTGACAGGTCTCAAGCGTCTTCTGGACATCAGCCATGACCACAAGTTCCCTGGTGAATATCCAACCACATCACATACAGTATACTGTTAATACCACATTTTCTTTTTCACTTATCAGTACCTTAGATTTTATTTATCAAGTGCAGATACTGTTTTAGATATAGTTTGGGAATTAGAATAACCATCACTTTACTCAACAAATAGAAACACAGGTTTGTCTTGGAAGTTATAGTTAGCATGCAACTGTTACTTTACATAGCTTCAACAAGAGCTTACAAAAATGTGGTTTTCTCCAGTTATTCCCTTTAAGAGTGAAATGGCCATGGACTTGCTCGAGAAGGGTCGCGTGCGATTCTGGACTCAGGTGGAGAAATGCACTTCCGCCTGCCAAGTGGAGTATATCTTTAATGATGTCATCATTACTGAGGGACAGGTAGGAATCAGTACTTGTCGTCCTGTGAGTCCACTTCTATTTTGGATCGTCTTCCACAAACTGATCTTGTCTGGGTTTCTCTACATCTTTTTGCTTCCAGAAATACACAATGAACTTTGACAAGTCCACCGGCATCATTGAAATGTTCATGGACTCTCTGGAGATCACAGATGAGGGAACGTTCACCTTTAACCTGGTGGATGGCAAGGCTAAGGGTACAACCAGTCTGGTGCTCATTGGAGATGGTAAGGCAGATTTTACTTCCATGTTGATGTTATGCATTAGATTTGTCATTATATAAGTTTGAATTGTGTATATGGAATTGACATCCCCAACCATCATATAATCAACCATAATTACATCATTACTTTTGAAGCCTACACACTTAAAGCCTTCATTTACTGGGTGTATTGCATTTGCTGCAGTTAAAGTATTTGTCCATTGAGGGGCAGCAGAAGACAACGTTTCCTTACTGTCATGTCTGTTAGCTGATTTTCCGATGCACTTTTTGCTATCCAGAGTTCAGGGAGCTTCAAAAGAAATCCGAATTTGAAAGGGCAGAATGGGTCAGGAAACAAGGTAAGGGATCTTACTTTTCCATTACATAAGTTTTACACTAATTACACAAGTATGTTTCGATAATTATTTCATTGACCATCCACAGGTCCTCACTTTGTCGAGTACCTCGACTTCACTGTTACTCCAGAATGTAATGTGCTGTTGAAATGCAAGGTAATAAAAGTGACTGTAAATATTTGTACTGTTGTCAATTATTTTCTTTTTTAAAAGAAGGAGCATTACAACTGGTTGCAATTTAGGTGACAACGCTGAATCCCATCTCTCTTCTTACGCTCTACAGATAGGAAATGTCAGACCAGAAACTGAGATCACCTGGTCTAAGGACAGCATTGAGATTGCAGAGGATGATGAGGACGCTCAGAAAATTGAGAGAAAGGACGTGGATCTGACCTTTAATATCGGAAAGGTCAGCCCATTAGACAGAGGCCATACTGTACATTGGGAAGAGTTGTGAGCTTATGAGTAAAGGGCTAAAAGCGATGCTTCCGATGCAGCTGATGCTTCAATCGTAGACCTAGACTAGATGCTACGCTGCCAACCATCCCTCTCTGACACACAGAATCATAAATTTAAAAAATATTCACATTCCCGAGTGCTGCTGGAGTCAGCACGTCAGCATGTCGTATTTGGGAATCAGAATAAAACACATTGGGTACAACTGACTCCCTATTTTGGAGCTTTTACTTTTAATTATTATTCTGATATTATATATTTTGATATTATACACGTATAGGTCATGCTTTTCAACATCTATGCCCATATAGTGTAAATACATTATATGGTGCATCTGTGTGATTAATTCATACACTTCATTTCTAACACTATATTCAATTTAACTTCTCTGGCCAATTTACTCAAACATTTTAAAGCTGTCCTTTTTTAATGATATCCATGTGGTCTGTCAGACAGCGTTGGTGCCAATTAAGTTAAATTGATGTTTCAAGGTACCTGTACATTGAAACTGTATAAACATTACTCATAAAGAGAGGGTTGGTGTCATTGCATGAGCTAAGGAGAGGCGGCTTGTCCATCGCCACTCCTGTCAATCGCACTTAAATTAACTGGCTTATCTGTCTAATTCACAGTGGGTTATTAAGCAGGAGAAACCGAAAGAAAAAGGAAAAAAGCCAACTGCAGAGGACGTTCCCCCACCACCAAGACCCAAAGTCTGGACATAATCGTTGCTGCCATAAGTTGACGCCTATAATTTCTCCATGTGTCCTCCTCGTCTTACTGTTTTCATGTTTTCATTTTAACGCCTGCAGCATCCCGGGCAGGAGAAAAGCTTGGCTTTTCTGCTTAGTTGGTCTCTGTCTGGCTGTTCTACTGTCTTATTATCTGTCCCACTCCCAACATACTGTATTCCCCTCTGTTTGATTTAGGAGGGAATTATTTGCTGTCTCAAGGATACTAAACCTGCTTTTACTTCAAACTCTAGATCTCCAAGGCGGATGCAGGTATTTACGAGGTCTTCCTGAGGGACGACAGAGGCAAAGATAAGAGCACCTTCAATCTGACAGATGCAGGTAAAGTCTGTGAGTGAAAAAGTGGGAATCAGTCTTGAAAAAAAGTATTATAATAATTGCTGTTATCATCCTTTTTCCCAGGATACCAAGCTGTAATGAATGAGCTGTTCAGGGTTATTGGTGAGTCATTTAACTTCGCACTTACCAAGCAGTGATGAAGCACCACACACTAGAAAAGCACTGAAAGAAGCAGAATGTGCACATTTACAGTTTTTTTTCCCACTCCATGAAATATTAACAAGTAGAGACTGAAATATTTTATGCAGTATTATATACCATTAATCCATATGGTTTCTATTGGATGTAGATAAACACCTGCCTTTTTATTCTTTTCCCTCCAGCCAACTCCTCCTCTGAAATCACAGTCGTCAGTACTGAACATGGCATCATCCTCTCCTCTATGGTCACATATTACAATGAGGAACTGCGTGTTGGTTGGCTCCAAAAGTATGTAAAATCAACCTTATTCACATACATATTTGACATCCTTTTTTTTTTATCTCCTGTCTGGCAAACAAGTGCACTTCCGCTGAACCAATATAAACACAACCATTTTAAACTGTGTAGCTTAATGCTGATGAAACCAAACTTGGATCCTGAATTTGTGTGTGGTGTCCATGCGCTGGATAATGAAATATGCTGTATCTACACTATGTGAAATATTTTCACCGGTGTTATAAAATATTAGTTTTACTTGACTTTTTTATTGGTTTATTTATCATGTACAAAACAGATTAATATAATGAAAGTGTATCAGATTTGGCAAAAGAAATGCAAATTTTCACCTGCAGTCCTTGGATAAGTTGATGTTATACATTAAAGTAAAACAACAAGACGAACAAAAATGAGACAAAACAACATCAAAGCACATTTACAGTAGGATACAGCATCAGAGAAAGCAAACCTAGTAAAAACAATTACAAAACAGACATATACAAGCACATACATACGACAGTCAGAACTTAACATCACAAAGGACTAAAACGTATTCTTATAAGCAAATACGCATTAGCAAAAAATATATCACAAAAGATATGAAATATCATGTTGGCGTTGTTGTTTCTCCAACAGTCAATTTTTCAGCTTTCTAGCAAAAGAAACACAGGTTTTAAGTCTCTTTCAAATCAGTTGGAAGTCTTTTCCAGCCATGTGATGCTCGGAAAAGAAAAGGCTTCAAAGGTTGCATGTACTATATATGATCTCAATAGGCTTTAGGGTGGTTTTACATGTCTGTGACCAATAAGTAAAGCAATATATGTAATATGAGGGAGACTCATTGCATTCACAAATATATTTTTCGCTTCCCTAGTTAAATAGTTTCTGATTACTAATATTGCACAGTAAGAAAGTGTTTAAATTGGACTACTTCCGATAAATTACATGAAAAAAATCCACAGAAGGGGGCTAAATCTCACCAACTGGTAGTGATACAGGCCACGTGTATCAGATATCTCATTTTGGTATAATACAAGGATGATTGTGCGGATTTTCAGTGTCAGTGGCAATTACTGCTTTCCTGTCTGAATCTGGCTTTTCAGTGTACTTGATACTTTCAGTAAACAGTCCAATGTCAATTGATCTCTATGCGCCCCATTTCTCCATTAGAGATGCTAAGATTGCCGCCTCAGAGAGAGTTAAGTCTGGAGTCACAGGAGAGCAGCTTTGGCTTAAAATCAATGAGCCCACTGAGAAGGACAAGGGCAAATACACCATGGACATCTTTGATGGCAAGGACGGTGTAAAGAGAGTCTTTGATCTGACTGGCAAGGGTGAGTGAAACTTTAAAGAAAATGCTTCAGATTGCTTTATGCTGATGCTTTAGCTATTTTTTAATGTAACTATTATTAATAATACGTTTATCGTTTCTGGTGCAGCATGGGAAGAGGCATTTGAAGAATTCCAAAGGCTCAAGTAAGTAAACAAACTTGATCTGACTCGATCTTTCTACTGTGAATTTCTGTTTGAAGAGGATGGTTACACAAATAAATACTAACAGTCATCACAAACTTAAAATAGACTATGACTAGAATATGTACTTTGTAAACCCTTTCAGAAGCACTCAAAATACATTTCCTCAAATTGTATAGCTTCAGGGGGAAAATGTTGGCCACTGTTCTGCCCTGATATTCCATTCTAGGATGCTTCTGACAATGTCTATTTCCTTCCTTACACAGGGCGGCAGCAATCGCAGAGAGAAGTAAGTGGTTATTTATTCTTTGGTTTCTCCCAAGAGACATGGCTCTATGACATTATGTAACATTTTTCTAGCTGTAGAGGCTATTTCAATTTTAATAGAATTTTATAGTGTGGTTCAGTGGAATTGAAGATACATGAGTGTATTGGCCATCATAATAACTAGATCTCATTCATGGAAAATGGTTTTCCAGAAAATGAAATGGCTATATTTCTGCAATGTGGAATTGAAGAAAAGACATTTCCAGCCAAAGCATATTTAAAATGTCATTTGTGCAATAGAGTTAAAAATATTGTGTGTTTTATGAAGGATGGTTCAACAGTTCAATAGTCAGTGTCGGGTAATAATACATTGTCAACAGGAAAATTCTACACAGCTTGACTGGCTGACTGATGGTTGACATTTGCATCTTGGCTCATTATTGTATTTCTTGTTTAGATCGCGCTCGTGTTGTTGGAGGCTTGCCAGATGTGGTTGCGATCCAAGAGGGCAAGGTAAATAAATTAGATATTCAGTGTGTTAATACACTGTCTTAAACTCTCTGTCTCACCTTCCTCTTTTTTTAATATTGTCTCATGTCGGCGTGTCTCTTCCCTCTTTACTCTGTGGAATCCACATTTGTATGACAGACATCAAACCCCTGCAATCTTCTTTTTCTCTTTAGTCCCTGAACCTGACTGGCAATGTCTGGGGCGAGCCGGTACCTGAGGTAAGCTGGACGAAGAACGATAGAGAGCTGGTATCTGACGAGCGCTACAAACTCAAGTTCGAGCACGGCAAGTTTGCCAGCATCACAATCGCCGCCGTCACCACGACTGACTCAGGCAAATACGCCCTCCTGGTCAAGAACAAGTACGGCACAGAAGCTGGCGAGTTCACCGTCAGTGTCTACAACCCAGAAGAGGAGGAGAACAAGGAGGAGAAGAAAGGCTAAAGGATGATGCAGTGTAATGAAATAAAGCAAAAAAGATGAACGACTGGGCTATCTCCAAAGCATTTTACCCCCGGCACATGCCGGTGCACTTAGCAGTTTAAATAAATGATTAATACAGCTGCTTCCTCCTGCGTCTTTATGTGCTGGGCTAAAGAGCTTTGGGCATCGCTTGTCGAGGAAGCAAACAATTAATGTGATAGCGAGAGGATAATTGTGTGCTTGTAGTTGCTTGACAAGTCTTCTATCACTTCTGATTGCTATCAGCAGTAAATGTGATGTTTAATCATGGGAGGTGGTTGATCTGTCATTAATCTTTGTTTTAGCAATGAAGGCCAGCAAGATTAAGGTTTTTTTTTTATTACTATTATTACATTTGGAAAACCTTGAACCTGTGAAACCAAGTTATGCCTGAGGTTTATTCACTGTAAAAAGAAATAAAGGGAAAAAACCCTGATGTAATGACCTTCCCACCAGCTATTTGCTGTGTTGTGTGGCACTGGAAAATGTGTCAGTAGATATGTCCCATGCTCCACGGATTAGAGCTCTTGGTGTCTATTTATAAACAGCTATTATATTTACATTGTACTGTGTGCATGTATATTATGTGCCGTACTCTTTGGAAGTGTCAGTCATTACAACAGTTTGTAGGAAAGGTTGAGCAGGTAAACTCAGATTTTGCGTATAGTGTGACAGCACAACAATTGAAACTGGTTCATTCAAGGTGTCTCACGCAGCCTACAAAGCTGTGTGCATAGTATACATGCATAACTTGCATGCTTTTGGAGATCTTTCAACAGAACTTGTCATGTGAGCACCAGACACTGTTAGAGAAATGTGTTTAAAGTGGGGGGGAATGTTGTATTTCAAGAAGACAGATAAACAGCCCTGTAGCAGTGTGAGGCATTAGCAAAACGGTCTGTTTTCTCTTCAAGGCACTCCTTGTAATAAATGTGCACATCTTCAGAGAGGTTTCCATTATCTCCCATAACAGTTAATACATTAAAAAAATACCTTCATTCGAGTTCAATAATTTGATTTGCAACAAGCTCAAGGGGTTTTGGGGATTAATGATGGCCTATCAGAAAATGCTGATTTCTGCCTACTTTCATGGCTGGTGCCATTCATCAGGAGAACCCAAAGTGGGGTGCTGGGCCCACAATGGGTCGTTAAACTGGGGAGCCAAAAGTCCCAAGCATCAGACATTTCACTGAGGTAACCTCTCACCCACATATGTAATCCTTTGTGTACTGTATCTGTCAATAAATGTCTTCTAAACTGGGCTGCTCGGTAAAAGTACTACTAGCTACATAAAACGAGAGTATTCTGAGATCCACTACATTGTGTAAGAAGCTACAATAATTTAACGCTGGTGGAGTCACACGCACTGTGTGAGTGAGTGCGCTGCCACTGTGCGGCTCCCTGTCCCATTAACTTCAGCTCCCTGGTTCCAGCCAAACCAGTCAGCCAAGGTGGTCCAGGCACGGGCACGTCAGGAGACTTCTGAGGAGTTTCACAGGCAGTAATATGGGGACTCACTGAAGACATCATAACGTCCTTCATCGGCAGCATACCGCTGGAGTAACCGAAAGGTAAATATTTACCGATTTCAACCCGTTAGATAACCGTTCGCCGCTGATAATGCATATTTCTGATTGTACTGTCAGCTAACGTTAGCTAGCCTGTAAGATGGCTAACGTATTTTAGCTACGATGGAATAATTTAACCCAAGAGACATTCATTCATCATGTCACACATTACCGTGAGCACTTTTCATTGAAACCGTCGACATAGCTAGCGTTAGCAGTGACCTGTTAGCCTGTTACCGTTTCACCGTTTGCTTTTTACGGTAACGGTAACGTTAACCCTACGATAACATTAAAGCTAGCTAGCTGCAGGCGAGCGGCTAGCTGAGCCCCGTCTCCATTCATTTTTTTCTGTTGAACGTTACTATCTTCTGCCCCACTGTTTATGGTTTAAATCTCTATTAATGGCAAGCATTACAGTACATAGTAAACATCATTTTAAATTACGTTTTTGGTTTCTGTTTGTTTATTTCCGTTCGTGTAGCTAGCTAACGTTAGAGCGCTTGTGTAACGTTACGGGCGACATTTCAATCAAGCAATATGGCAGTTTTAATCTCCGAAATTTGCATTTTTAGCCCCAAAACGGTGCGACTTGCAGCTAATTAGCTAGCTTGTATTGTGTGTGTTAATTCACGTTCTGTAGTTTGTAAGCCTAGCTAACTGTTACAAAGTGTTGTTGGCTTGTAAGCAATGCTGCCACCTCACCAAACAAACCATCTGCCTGTGGGTGGTATTTGAAAACAAAAATAACTTAAACCCCAGTAACGTTAGCTAGATGTCAAGTAGGTTAACGTAAAAAAATGTTAAATGTTAAAAAAGGCATTACTTTATGTGTAATGTGAGATAATCCCACACTGATACTGTCATCTAGCTAATTATTGACACTTAAGTCAGTCTCACTGCCAGGTAACCCTTCAAAACCCTTTGGATCAGCTAACTAACTAACTATATCGTGACAGCTCATGATTAGCAGTTCATTTTAGCTCATGTGCACTCTCAGATAACATGTACTAGCTAAAACCAGTGCAGTCGAATATAACAACCTTATTATTTCATGACTGCGGTTCTTGTTGAAACTGTTTCAGAGATGTGTTTGTGTTTGGAGGCTGTAGTTTGTGAAGCTGTTACACTGCATTGTGTTATGCAGACTAGGCTAAATATAAAAAATAAAAACTTACCAGTATAACACATTACAGTGTAACAGCACTGCAGCACCACACATTACATTACCATGTACTACTATACTTACTATATTAGTATATGAACATTATTATCTTCATGAAGATAGGATTTATTGCAGGGCTGTTCATAAACTGGTGTACCTAATAACCTGAGCTAAAGCTACCTGACTTGGTCCTGGCTTGATAAGAGGATTGCAGTTTACCAAACATGGAAAAAAACATTTGTTCAGACTTCTCTTTCCTACACTTACTGCAGCTGAGGATGATTAAATAAATAATGGATTTGTTGTACCTTTCCTTTAAAAGAAAAAAGCAAACACTTTACAGTGCTTTTGACTTCTTCTTTCTCACAGGGTGTTTTTCTTGCACTGCAGGATTTGTAAAAAAAAATGAGAGCAAACACTGTCTGTCTGGGGTTGTGGTTGTCATGGTTTATGTTACACACATAATAAGTAGGCTCATTTTGGTGCAGTTTGGTGTAACCTAATACTTGAGAGAGTGTAACATGAACCTTGTGTTGTCTGGTTGGCCTGCACAGTCGCAGGACTGATTATTTTGTCACTCTTTCAAAGCAAATGTTGCACTGGATCATTTCAGTTCAAGACCATAATTATGTTGTGAAAGGAACTAGGACCATAACACTGGTCTTTTAATTGTTAATGGTACAAGTACAGAATGTATTTATAAAAGGCATTGACTGCTTGGTTATTTGTGACTCAGTACACAACACATGTCATGTCTAAAAGGAAAGTATTAATCTTTTTATGCATGACTCTTGTCAAATATTCATATTCAAACACAGAACAGATCCTAGCACAGGGGGGATGAACTATCAGCCTTGCACCCAGTAGGCCCCTGTGTTTTGTGTGATGGGGTTTATAAAAGGCTTAGCAGATGGGACAGTGGGAATGAGGCCTTTTTGGAATAACCTCATGCGTTATGTTTATCTTAGACATTCACTTAGAAGCTAAACTAGGCAGGAGGATGCTGGAAACCTCCTGATGACAAAAACATGTTTGAATTCATCATTGCTTGGACTACAGTCGTATTAGTTTGCCCATTCCATCTGTATTGAATGTTGATATGATTAAAATTAGCACTTGAGCTAATTTTAGCAAACTGTATTGATATTTAATATAGACAAATTTCTGCGTTGATTATCTATTTAGGTATTTGCAGAACTTTCACCTGTTAACATTTGCGGTCACATGTTTCGGATGTCAAAAAGTTCAAGGGTAATGAGCAACAAAAGATCAACATGTTGAAGTCCAATGTACTGAATGTCCCATTTGTTGACTCCTGCAGCCAATCGATTCATTAGTCATGCACAATAACAAGCACACGCAGCAACGATTGTGCCATACATGTGACTGACTGTGCAAGAACGTCAAGCTGCGGAGTACTGCTTGTTTTTTTTCCTGAGCTTGTACTCTTATCAAAGAAGAACATTGCATAGCCGTTCACATGAATTAGCTGCCCCTTATCAGCCATACACCGGCACCTTAAAGAGGCCTTCCCATTGGCTGAATCCTTTGTGTCCTGTCAGCTAACTGGATGAGCACATCCAGAATAAGGACGACAAAGTTTATGACAGTGTTGCACAATCGCGTCCGATAGCAGTGTAGTGGTATTTACCCTTGGAAGGGTTATTCCAACATTATTAGGTGGCTGACATTTGAGATTGGATTCAGGATGGCAGGGAGGCATTATCATCGTAATCTGAGGGAGGAAAACATTGGTCCCAGTGGAGTATCCTGAGGTGGGTAAAGTAAGAGGGCTGGTGCTCTACTAACTGCGATGAAGATACAGAGATCCTGGGGGGACAGGGAGCTCCTGGGATGCAACACAGACGACAACACAGACAACAGTGAACAGGATGAGTCCTCATCTCTGAGGTCGTCTTGGTCCTTGGTGAGTCAGTGCTGACAGGTCTCTTAGTTGGTCACAGCTTTGGCCTGATGCTACAGGGCCTAGTCTGCTGTTAGTCATCCTGTATTGTTGGGTTTGGCAGGTTTCTTGGATTTATTGCCGTATTATTGTGGCCAAGCCTAGTGGCTTGATACATGCCCACAGTGATTCAGATGGATGATGTCAGTTTCAAGACTGTTTGTTTTTTAGGAAGTGTGAAAGAAGCGGGTGGGACACTGATGAAGTGTTTGAAGTGTATTTGAGATGGGCTAAAATATCCTGGCTGGGTCATGAAGCCTGTATTGCCTGTTTAATTGGCAAGTCATTTTGTATCAAAACACCAAGCCTGTCCCATTTAATTTATAGTTTGGGGTCTGGCAGTGTAGCTACTTGTTTGTACTTCTACTTCTGAGTTTTTAAAGAGGTAAAAGACCATGGCTAGCAGCAGGTAAAGAATGTTAGTTACATGTGACTGTGACTGTGTTCTAACTGAATGCTGGCATCTTTCCAGAGAGCTCCTGTGTAAGGGTAATTTTAGCTTTTAACGTATAATGTTCCCTATTATTTAATGAACTTTATAGATGTTTGGAGCCTTGTTATGATGTCTTTATGTATCTCTGCACTTGGTGTTGTTAACACTGTGTCAGTCCTGTATCAGCTTTGCACTTCGTGCAATTGCAATGTCACTGTCTGTGGTGTCAAAATAAAAGTGAAAGTGTATTACATAATGCTCCAAACGTATACCATGTGTTATTTGCTTGATAGCAACAAGACTGTTTTTGGTTTCCAGAGATACAGAAAATCCAGAGAGAGCAACAAACATACATAAAATTGACCATGATCATGCTACATGGACATTTTAACCCTGACAGTGGCACAGTGACATTATTTTCAGCTAAGGTGCGTTGCTTTTTTATGCTCCAGACCATGTTTGAGTTCACTGGCCCCTCTGAAATGAAAGACTAACCCCTATTTTCCACCAGGTGCGTCTGAGCTAGGGATGGGCGTATTGATCCTGTGGTATCGATAGATCGATATACTCACGCTACTCATTTGGCATTGATTTCCTTAAAGAAATATCGATATAAAACAAAAAAATAATAATTGGGGGTGTATGCATCACTTTCAGCTGTTTTAGATTACTTACTTAAATTATTATGTGCCGGGACACCCCTGTACCTGACAGCGTATTGAGCTGGCCCATGTCACGTGACAGGAGACGAGCGAATGAGCGTCAACGTGCGACACAGCCGACAGCGACACAGCCAAGCCCCCAGGAAGAGCGCCGAGTCTAAAAGCCACCATGGGCTTAGCGGATAACGGTGGTACTGCACCCCATGGCCCAGAAAGCCTTTTCACATAGACTTTGCATGGCGAAAGAAACGTCTATATTTCAGCGGATAATTTGTTTCTGGGTATATCAACTTACCAGCCCGAACACTGAAAGGGTCCTTGTTTAAAACGTTACGTTTTTAACATTTTTAACATTCACTAGAAGCGAATCCAGAATTATTAAATTTGACATGATGAACGCGCATAGTGGACGCGAGCAGAGCCCCGGGACTGCGCCCGCCCGCTCACATGACTGTTCTCCCGAGCTCATGTAGCTAGCTGTAATAATGGATATAGCTAATGGTTGTAATTCACCATGTGTTCTATTAATACGTCCATGGTATTATGAAGTCATGATACATTCCAGGGATGTATGTAGCTGCTGTAAAGCCTGTTAGCTACGTGGATGTAACGTCATTAGCGTTTCCCAAACTGGCGGGCTATCGGCTAGCTAGCTAGTTGCTAACATCAGGGGTAGCTAGCATGGCTGTATTAAGATCTATACATAGCTAGCTATATGCCTACATAACGTTACTACAGACATAGTGATTACATCGCCTTGGTTCTCTTATAATACATCCGAGGGCTGTATGCTGTAAAGCTTGTAACGTGGATGAGAGCTGAAGCCATGGATGAGCTCTGTTCACGAAACTGCAGGCTAACAGCTAGCTAGCGCTTGTTAGTAGGTAGCTAGCTAGTAGCACAACATAATTATTAAATCTCCTTGGTTGTCTAGCTAAATACATCTATCGTTTATTTAGCTAAGCATGTAAACGATAAGGAACAACGAAAACAATGTTTAACATTAGTGAATATTTTAGACAATGAAAACGGCGAGTTCATGAGTTCGCCAGTAAGAGACACGACAGAGAAGCTCATGAACACGCATGTTGCTACCGGTTGCTACAACAACGCAAACAAATTGTTGCTAGTGCGCATGCCCATCGTGAGCCAACAATGCGGAAGAGCCAAGCTCCATGTTTGCTTTATGCGCTTTTGAGCACTCTCATTGGAACGTACGGGGCTTCCTGCCGAACACTGTATCCAGTCAAAGAATTTCTAATATGGGAAGAAGTTCCACTCTCTCGTTACTTCCGGCTTCTGAACTGGTTGCAGTTCCACCAGAGTTCCATATAGGGGGCGCTCACAGGCCAGTGCAAAATGAATGGGACTCTATGGAGCTATACCCCTCAAAATCCACTTTTCTCAGGATATAATTTTTTGTCTAGTAATTTGAATGTTGCATTTGAAAGGGGAGGCTAAGAAAATACACACTGCTGGGTGTTAGATTTTTTTAAAGTGGCTTTTTTGTTCTAAAAAGCCTTTTAAAATGTCAATGATGTCATACACATATACGGCCTGAGATTCTGCTTTACGGCAAGTTCTGAGTCGCTTCCTTTTTTCTCTCGAGGCATCGACAACACAGCTGACAGATTAGACTCTCCCTGTTAATACACGTGCTAGAAAGAGGTTTGCTAATGTTTTAAAGACCACGCCGAAATATTCACTCTGGCATTCTGGTTCTGCTTCGGATGCCGTCAAGCGGGATCTCCGATCGTAATCAGTCCTTCACTGACCAATCAGCATTCATTAGCAGAATGCTAGCGTGTTATGGGCAACAACGACTCAACCTGTAACAAATCGAAAGGGCATAAGTACTCGTTCATTCAATTTTTGACCTATAATCCATGTTGAACTTGCAAAAACTACAATCAAATCTGAGATTTCTCAACGACAATCAGGCGAAAGAGACAAATTTAGCCGTCTAGCTCCATACGGTCCCATTCATTTTGCACTGGACCGTGATCACCCCCAGTGGAACTCTGGTGGAACTGCAACCAAAGTAGGTACAATGGGGCTTAATAGGGAGTGGAACGGCTTTCCGTAGACGGGCTTTGATCCAGTTCTCTTAATACATCCATGGACACAGCCAAGGGCCTGAAAATGTGTATGTTTTTGTTCATATTTAATTTATTTAATTCATATTTGTTATTTATTTTAATTTTAATTTTATTATGTATTGACCATAATACATTTTGTATAAATGGTCTGTATTTGTCTTGTGATTTGTAATAATATTTTTACTGACAAAAATTGCCAATAAGAAATTAACAGTATCGATATCGATGAAAATGCAAGAAAAAGTATCGGTATCGTATCGAATCCTAAAAGTGCGGTATCGCCCATCCCTAGTCTGAGCTGCGACCCCCGCGAGCAATCGCTGCCAAGTCAATGCTTGATATTCCACCAGCTGCGACACGGCGCGTCCCAGAAGCGTGCCTAGAGATTCGCGACAGGTCTATTTTCAAGCGAGCCGCGGGCCGTTCGGACAGGCGGGCAAGAAGTAAAACAGCAAAGAGTATCCAGTCAGTTTACCAAAACACACACCCCAATATCGTATATGTCTTCTTTACAACACCACGGACAACGAGAGATTCATCTTGGAGGTTGAAAAACATAAGACACCACAGGTCTTTTTTTTAAGGACAACATCAGAAAAGAGAAGGCATGGAGTTTAATTACAGGAGTGCTTGGAGTGGAAGGTAGGTAGATACTAGCTTAATAACCACGTGATTGTTCTCCGTGAAGTACTTGTAGAGACAATAAAATCTGCGAGTCGGGCAGCAAGACGCTCCGCTTCTGAGGTATGGCGCGTGACGGAGGACGGAGCAAAACCGGTGTTGCACCGAAATCTGTGACCCGTCGTGATCTGTGTCCCTCCTGTTAAAAGCGTAGCGCCCCCCTCCGTGGTTATGGTTAGGGACAAGGGATTGGTTCAGGTTGAGGTAGGGGGACACCGATCTCGATGTGTCACAGATTTCAGTGTAACGCCGGAACGCAGCACAGACGCACCCAGTGGAGAATCGGAGTGAAGAGTTTTCATTTACTTGGTTGATGTCACTTTGTGTTTTACCAGTCCTCACTGCATTCATCACCATAAAACACGTTTTCTTCTGTGGAAAGTCTTTGAGGATTCTGGCAGCACCTTTGTCTTGTTAGCACACATATTTTATACAGTATGAATTAAGCTGAACATAATTTAATTTTAAGAAAAAGTTTTGATCAGTCTTGATGAATTATGGACCTATGTTTAGTTTGACTTTGCTGTCCATGCAGACTTAGTAAAATAAACTTTAGAACAGTAGATTTTGATGTTTTTAACAACTTCTTTCATTGTGACTAGTTACTTTCCTTTTTACGTTATCTGTCAGAAGAGTGACATTGTAGTGAATGTCAACAAAGGGCCTAAACTCTGGCATCCTCCTTGTCTACAAATGTGGAACTAAGTTCTTTAAGAGAATTGAGAGTTTCCTGTTGTTAACACAAGGCCTCATATCAAATCATCTAAACTCTCTACAACCCTTTGAGCTGTCAACTTACAGTTTGATTACATTATTTGATTTCATGATAGTTGCCTT
This sequence comes from Sander lucioperca, assembly GCF_008315115.2. Classification (NCBI taxonomy): domain Eukaryota; kingdom Metazoa; phylum Chordata; class Actinopteri; order Perciformes; family Percidae; genus Sander; species Sander lucioperca. The sequence goes on along the minus strand of NC_050181.1, from coordinate 7,622,181 downwards.
CCCGTGTGTGGTTAGAAGTGTGGGGACTATTCTGAGTAGCCTGCATATATTATTATTTATTCATTAGCTTACTCCATGGTAAAACATATCATGCCAGTTTCCCATTTTCCATGATTCTACCCTTGCACAAATCCCCCTATTCTCTACCCAACAACACCCCCAGCTAGACTCTAAACAAAAGGTCAGTGTGAGATAGGACCAATAAAGTCAGCAGGGTAACATGTTTACAAGCCCTACCAAACTAGACCCTGACCCGAACAAACCAAAATCATGTTTGCTAAGTTAATGTGCACTCTCTCTGTGTCACAGTGTACAAATGACTGCAAATAATCTCGTTCAGTAAAGAGGCCACAGGAAGGCTGCAAAGTTTGTGTGATTAGCCGAGGCCTGTGTCTAGTTTTCTCTCTGATTTAGTAGCTAGGACAGATTGTTTGTAAAAGACAAAAAAAAATCTACAGTCTTAGAAACTGCTTCTCCCAAGCAACAAAGAAGTGCTTTGAGAAAATGTGCAGGGTTAATCCTAGTCCATATAAAAATAGCCACAGAACTATGAACTTTAGTATTGTATTTGATATACTTAGCAGAGGGTTATGAATGTAAACAGGAAGGGCAGTGGGAACTCTGTGTGAGGTTGTCTCTTCTCATTGTTTCAGCCTAGCCGTCAGCCCCCCCTCTCTGATGTTGCTCATGTGGGACAGCGGCCAGAGACAGGATAACAGTGGCACTCTGGCAGTCTGTATCAGGTCAGGAGATAACAGACACCACAGGGCAGGCAGGCAGAGAGGGAGCTGAGAGATGAAAGCAAAAGACATATGAGACCGTTCGACTGTCCAGAAGAAGATCCTTAAAAGAAGAGACAACAGTGGGTAGACTGAGAGAGTGCCAAATCAAGTGGAAAACTATTAGATTACAGGCCAAAACAGTCTTCTGGACTCTAGCTGACCAATACTTCCTCATCCTGTCTTTCCCTTAACACAGCTAATATTTTGTTCTCTTCCCCCCTCCAGGCGGACACCATGAACTACGTGGGCCAGCTGGCAGGTCAGGTGCTGGTAACTGTCAAAGAACTGTACAAGGGCATTAATCAGGCCACGTTGTCGGGCTGCATTGATGTTGTGGTTGTCCGCCAGAGAGATGGCACCTACCAGTGCTCACCATTCCATGTGCGCTTTGGCAAGCTGGGTGTACTGCGCTCCAAAGAGAAAGTGGTAAGTGGTAAAAGTGTTTTGGTTTTCTCTCACTGACATTTAGAAGTCATATAATCATTACAATTATTGTGCTCCATTTCAAGAAACTTTATGAACCAACATAAGGACATATTTCTAAATGCACAATTGAGTGTATATAAGAGTGTGTGCAAACTACAGAATGTGTTGTTTCCCTTTTGAAGAAGAACACTTTGAATGTTCATACAGCATCTTCAAGACAACTTAAACAGTACAGTAATTGTGGCTAGTACTGCATGAGGTTATGTCCAAACTAAGCCAGATTACTTTTAGGTTTTTTAATTTATTTTTTAGTTTTTTTTTTAAGTTTTAGGTTACTGAACCATTCAAGCGAATTGTTTGTTACTGTTTGCAGAACATAGATAGGATGTTCTGGGTTTTTCTCCCTCCATCATAGTAGTTTTAACTATATATTCTTGCCTGGAGAAAAGATCCTATTAATCATGGTTCAGGAACAAATGGTGCTGTTTTGAGCGCACAATACTCACTTGAGAAAATAACATTTTTGTAGCAGCTTTTGTGTTTGCCTAGTTGATGGGTAGGGAGGGCAAGTTAAGCCTGTTTTGGTAGTTTTTATGTTATAATGCAGAGCGAAATATCATGAATTTGTTAAATAGCAACACATCGCTATCAATGGTGAACTTGTCGATGACTTCTATTCTTAGAACAGTAATGGTGCACTCTGACAGGAAGAAGGCATATTTACTTGCTTGAGGATCAGAGTGGGTGATGATTTGTTGGGGATTGACACTGTCTCACCACCTACACAGAATGCTGATGGGTTTGGAGGGAGGACTGAATGAGTGGTTCCTATAGCAACAGCTCTACAACTTTAAATGTGTGGGAGGGGAAGGAAACGTGAAGAAGAAGGCCTTTGCCAGCCAAATCCTAATTAAAACTAATTACATTTTGGCTGTGGATAATTTGTCTGTGCCCATACACTAGTCACTTTGGTTGGCAACTAGAAATGTTTTTTAAAGTACTGTTTGATTCTTAAAAACATTTGGGACAGTAAGTAAAAAGTCAGCTATGCATAAATAGTTCTACTTTCCGTTCTTCTGGCCAGAAATAAATGCAAACTTCAAAAGTCACATTTGCTAGTGCTCTCAGAGAGAAACTAACCCTACTTCCTGTAATCTAGCATGGTCTTGGCAAATCCACAAGTCAGCGAAGTGAAAGTAACCTGTCACCGGCTGTGAAAGGCTGAATAGGACCCTCATGTATTCTGGCTCATTATTAATTGGGCTTTCAAATTCCCAGCCATAACTCACCATCTTGAGGATGTTGAGAAACATCAGCAAAGGCAAAGATACAACATGATGAATCACAAGAGTGAAAAAAAACGATGATGTTGGTGGGTGTTGATTGAGAATTAATATTGATGATTTGGTTTTTGGTTGTTAGACTGGGCTGAGCAATTGTGAGTCAAATTTTGCCTTCTCTGTAGTCTCTGCCGGACGTGATCTGGTTTTTCCTTTTGTGGTTTCAAGTTTCTGAATGGCCTCAGGGCCACTGGGGATTTGCCCGGGAAACACAAATGGCCCCGTTCTTTTGGCAAGGTCCACAGAACGAAAGCCCAGAGGACCCATACAGTATTTAGGTTTTGTAAAGCCCTGGGAGAAAGAGGGGGCTATAAGTAGCTATGTGCCTTCTATGTGGCCTGACACATTTAATTTAATTAATTATTTTTTTTAAATAATTAATTAAAAAAGCATAATCAGCTATAGATAGATAGATAGATACATACATACATACATACATACATACATACATGCTGAATAGACATCAGGCAAAAAACATTTTCAGTGTCGTCTTTATGATTTTGATTTCCTAATAAAAAGTACCATTACATTTCTTTAATCTTCTGCCCAATTCTTCCAGATTGACATCGAAGTGAATGGAGAGCCGGTAGAGCTGCACATGAAGCTTGGTGACAATGGAGAGGCCTTTTTTGTCCAGGAAGCTGAGCAGCTGAATGTGAGCATCCAATTAATGAAGCCCACCATTTAAAAATAAATAAATTGAATAACAATACTGTTGCAGGTTAATAACACTAACTTTAATTTAGATTTGTTTGTACTGCGTAAAGCATAGCAGCTGAAGTTAAGTGAGATATACAGCAGTGTTTATAGTGTTTTGTGTTTCAGCCTAGCAACCAATTTCATCATCCTTTGAGAGAGAGATAGAGATATATATATATATATATATATATATATATATATATATATATATATATATATATATATATATATATATATATATATATATATATATATATATATATGGTTGGGCATCATTTGGATTTAAACAATTCTGATTCCAATTCCGATTCTTCCTTTCGATTCCGGTTCTTATCGATTCTCAATTCTGATTCTTTGAGGGGTGGAGTTGAAACGGGTCACATGCCTATTTCACAAATAAGAGGAAAGTTTTATTTTGATTCAATGGTGGTTTGCAGTTTTACAGGGCTTTTTCAATGTAAAATAAAGCCACACTAGAGCGCTGCTTTCTGTGCTCCAAGGCTGCAACACAACAAGTGCCTGGCCGCTTCGGAAACCAAAACTTGCGCATATTAAATTGGGAAGTGATGATCGGATTTGAAACCAGATCCTCTAAACGATTCCAATAAAGAAACGATTCTACTGGAATCGTAATTTTTGACGATTCCAAGTAGGAATCGGTTCTCGATGCCCAATCATACATATATACAACAGGCATCATGCTTACATTTCATTGTTATATATATATATATATTACAATGAAATGTAAGCATGATGCCTTAAGAATTTATTTGAAGAAAATCCCATACTCATAAGGATGGTCATACCACCAGATTCAG